>NC_092731.1:15312088-15396469 GCF_047496885.1 Scyliorhinus torazame | reverse complement strand
GAGAATGTGCAAACTCCACACGGACAGTGACCCAGGCCGGGATCGAACCTGGGACCTCGGCACCGTGAGGGCCAGTTGGCTTTGAAGTGTTGGGAGTGAGTACGCGAGACGCAATGCATTACCCTGTGATTGCACTTGTCTTCCAGGAGGCTCATGGCCCTGAAGGAGGATTCTCGCTCCGGCCGATGGGACTACCACGAGATATGCATGGGCCGCGGACAAGTGTGCAACTTCCCCAGGCTGATCAATAACTACTATCAATACATCATCTCCTTTGCCGAGGACGAGGCAGGTAACCTTCCTCACTCTGCAAGGCCTTTCGACCTGGAGGAGGAGGTTTGCCCGGGCAGTGTGCCCGGGAAGAGGCGGGTTGAGGGGCGTGTCTGACCTGATTGTCCGCCCCTTTACTTTGGCCAAGTTTGTGCCCTTTAACCCTGGAGAGGGAGCACCTGGTTCACACAGGTACATCCTGGGCGTTCCGTGACCAGTGGCCACCAGGGGGGGGCTTTCACCATACAATTTAATTGCAGAAGGTCCCTGGGTGAATGTAAGACCTGACCATTTCATTACTATCTTCTCCCGCCCTCCCCTCCTGGAGATACCCATCTCAGACACACCTCCAGAGGACCCGGCAGCACTTTAGCTGCCCACTCCAATGCCCATTCGGCATGTGTACGTTGACTGCTTGACTGTGGAGGCTATCACTGACCCTATTCTTCTGAGGTCCACCCAAGGGCCACCGTCGGGAGTCGACTTGGATGTTAAGAATCGGGTCCAACCTTGTTTAACCCCTTCTCCAACCTAAGGCCAATGAGATTAACAAGCTCAGCACCAATCAGGGTTCACAACAGGAAGCACCATGAGCTGCATATCACCCTCTGTGACATTAGGAAGATTTATACAGAATGTACAAGATAAAAACAGGCCGTTCGGTCCAACTGTTCCATACTTGTGTTTATGCTCTATACAAACAACCTCCCCCTGTCAGCTTATTCCGCTATTCCCTTCTCTCTCGAATGTGGGAATAGAACATAGAACATACAGTGCAGAAGGAGGCCATTCGGCCCGTCGAGTCTACACCGACCACTTAAGCCCTCACTTCCACCCTATCCTGTAATCCAATAACCCCTTCAAACCTTTTTGGACACTAACGGCAATTTATTGTGGCCAATCCACCTAACCTGCACATCTTTGGGCTGTGGGAGGAAACCGGAGCACCCGGAGGAAACCCACGCGCACACAGGGAGAACGTGCAGACTCCGCCCCGACAGTGACCCAGCAGGGAATTCGAACCTGGGACCCTGGAGTTGTGAAGCCACAGTGCTATCCACTTGTGCTACCATGCTGCCCACTATGCTACCGTGCTGTGAAGACAAACTATTTATACTGGCCTTCATAGCGAGAGGATTTGAGTATCGGAGTAGAGATGTCTTGCGGCAGTTATACAGGGCCTTGGTGAGGCCACACCTTGGGTATTGTGCAGTTTTGGTCTCCTAGCTCGAGGAAGGACATTCTTGCTGTTGAGGGTGTCCAGCGAAGGTTCACCAGACTAATCCCTGGGATGGCAGGACTGACGTGTGAAGAAAGACTGGATGGACTGGGCTTGTACTCACTGGAGTTTAGAAGAATGAGAGGGGATCTCATAGAAACATATAAAATCCTGATGGGACTGGACAGGCTAGATGCGGGAAGAATGTTCCTGATGTTGGGGACGTCCAGAACTAGGGGTCACAGCCTAAGAATAAGAGGTCAGCCATTCGGGACTGAGATGAGGAAGAACTTCTTCCCTCAGGGAGTTGTGAGCTTGTGGAATTCTCTCCCACAGAAAGCTGCCGGGGCCGGGTCGCTGGATCTATTCAAGAGGCAGGCCGGACGTGGCCCTTGCGGCTAAAGGGATCAAAGGGTATGGAGAGGAAGCGGGAGTGGGATACTGAATTTGCATGATCAGCCTTGATCATATTGAATGGTGGCGCAGGCTCGAGGGGCCGAATGGCCTATTCCTGCACCTACTTTCTATGTTTCTATACACAGCGGGCGGTGATCACCACAAACCGCTGCCCACGAGGCTGCTGGAAGTGTGGGGGTGGGGGGGGGGGGGGGGGGCGCGATGGATCTGACTCTGGCTCCGTGGGCCTTTTGGTTACAGAGCTTCAAATGCATATCCAAGTCTTTCTTGTTAAATGTGACCTCTAACCTCCCTCCCCCCCCCCCCACCACGCCCCCCCCCCCCCTCCCCCCCCCTCCCAACTATTTTCAGGTAGTGAGTTCCACCCACCACTCTCTGTGTGAAGAGAGAGAGAGAGAGAGAGAGAGAGAGAGAGAGAGAGAGAGAGAGAGAGAGAGAGAGAGAGAGAGAGAGAGAGAGAGAGAGAGAGAGAGAGAGAGAGATGAGAGAGAGAGAGAGAGAGAGAGAGAGAGAGAGGAGAGAGTGCAATATAGATTTACGAGATGGCAGGACGGTGGCACAGTGGGTTAGCCCTGCTGCCTCACGGCACTGAGGTCCCAGGTTCGAATCCCGGTCCTGGGTCACTGTCCGTGTGGAGTTTGCACATTCTCCCCGTGCCTGCGTGGGTTTCGCCCCCACAACCCAAAGATGTGCTGGTTAGGTGGATTGGCCATGCTAAATTGCCCCTTAATTGGAAAAAATAATAATTGGGTATTGTAAATTAAAAAAAATATATATATAGATTTACGAGACTGATACCAGGTTTGAGGGACTTCATTTACGTGGACAGATTGGAGGAGCCGGAGTTGTTTTCCTGAGAGGAGGAGGGAGGGGTGAGAGCAGATTTGATGGAGGCATTCAAAATCATGAGGGATAGAAAGGGGATAGGAGGCCCTAAGCTCAGTAGTTTTCTATTTATTCTTTCACGCGATGTGGGCGTGGCTGGGCGGGGCCAGCATTTGTTGCCCATCCCTAATTGTCCCTTGAACTGAGTGGCTTTGGGCCACTTCAGAGAGGCGGTGGTTAAGAGTCGACCACATTCGCTGTGGGGTCTGGAGTCACGTGTAGGCCAGACCGGGTAAGGACGGCAGATTTGGATTGGATTGGATTGGATTTGTTTATTGTCACGTGTACCGAGGTACGGTGAAAAGTATTTTTCTGCGAGCAGCTCAACAGATCATTAAGTACATGAGAAGAAAAGGGAATAAAAGAAAATACATAATAGGGCAACACAACATATACAATGTAACTACATAAGCACTGGCATCGGATGAAGCATACAGGGTGTAGTGTTAATGAGGTCAGTCCACAAGGGGCAGCACGGTAGCTTTGTGGATAGCACAATTGCTTCACAGCTCCAGGGTCCCAGGTTCGATTCCGGCTTGGGTCACTGTCTGTGCGGAGTCTGCACATCCTCCCCGTGTGCGCGTGGGTTTCCTCCGGGTGCTCCGGTTTCCTCCCACAGTCCAAAGATGTGCAGGTTAGGTGGATTGGCCATGATAAATTGCCCTTAGTGTCCAAAATTGCCCTTAGTGTTGGGTGGGGTTACTGGGTTATGGGGATAGGGTGGTGGTGTTGACCTTGGGTAGGGTGCTCTTTCCAAGAGCCGGTGCAGACTCGATGGGGCGAATGGCCTCCTTCTGCACTGTAAATTCTATGATAATCTATGATAATAAGAGGGTCATTTAGGAGTCTGGTGACAGTGGGGAAGAAGCTGTTTTTGAGTCTGTTCGTGCGTGTTCTCAGACTTCTGTATCTCCTGCCCGATGGAAGAAGTTGGAAGAGTGAGTAAGCCGGGTGGGAGGGATCTTTCATGATGCTGCCCGCTTTCCCCAGGCAGTGGGAGGTGTAGATGGAATCAATGGATGGGAGGCAGGTTCGTGTGATGGACTGAGCAGTGTTCACGACTCTCTGAAGTTTCTTGCCTAAAGGGGGAAATTTCCTTCCCTAAAGGGGGCATTAGTGAACCAGGTGGGTTTTTACAACCATCGATAATAGTTGTCACGGTCGGCGTTACCGAGACCAGCTTTCAATCCCAGGTTTTATTCATTGAATTTAAATTCCACCAGCTGCCGGGGTGGGATTTGAACCCGTGTCCACCGCAGAACGTCAGCCTGGGGGCCTCTGGATTATCAGCCCAGTGACCATCACCAAGACACCTTTCAAGAGGGAAGTGGATATTTCTCTGAAGTGTTAACATTTGCAGGCCGAGGAGGAAATGGCGGGGCAGTGGGATCGGCCCTCTCTCAGAGGGCCAGCATGGATGCATTGGGCCGAATGGTCACCACCTGCGCAGTCACCAATGCTGTGGTTCCGCGAACGAGGCCTGTGCGGCCCACGGCATTTGCATCGCTTAATGATTTGCGATTCCAGTGGGGAAATGTGACGAGGGAGGTTGACTCAATTGCTTCCACTCCTTTTAGGTGAACTCTACTTCATGTCCAGTGGGAATCCCAGTGCCTACACGCCCGCAGGAACCGTATACAAAATAATCGACCCGTCGCGGTAAGGATCAAACTATCTGTTGTGATGAATGTGAGAAATTGGTATATATTGTATATTGTACATATGTTGTATATATCTTTTTTAAAATAGAACATACAGTGTAGAAGGAGGCCATTCAGCCTATCGAGTCTGCACCGACCCACTTAAGCCCTCACTTCCACCCTACCACCATAATCCAATAACTCCGCCTAAACATTTTGGTCACTAAGGGCAATTTATCATGGCTAATCCACCTAACCTGCACGTCTTTGGACTGTAGGAGGAAACCGGAGCACCCGGAGGAAACCCACGCAGACAAGGGGAGAACGTGCAGACTCCGCTTAGACAGTGACCCAGTGGGGAATCGAACCTGGGACCCTGGAGCTGTGAGGCAACAGTGCTAACCACTGTGCTACCGTGCTGCCCCAAATCTATTGCAGCATTTTTTTTAAAGTCCAGGTGTAACATACAGGCAGACTCTGTGTCTATAAAAGGTGCAATTAAGAAGTTGTAATAGTGAGATCACCATCCGTTCAAACCATGTACTTGTTTACAAAAAGAGTACTAATGGTATTTTGTTATGATTGCTTGGAGAGTGGATAATTTGAGACATTGCGTTCAGACTTAGGCAAGCAGGTCAGGGGACCTGAGGGGGATAAAGGTGGTGTAATTAATGAGAGGAGCCAGGTCTGCCCGGAGTTTTGCAGTTTGGTATAGGTTTGGCAGTCTGCTAGGAGTTTTAAAGTGGAGCAACAGTTTTGCCAAATGCTGCCAGGTTGAGCAGGAGTCTGAGAGAGACAGAAGGAACTGAAAGGGTCTCTCTCTCTCTTTGAGCTGCCTTTCCAAGAAACCTCTATACAAGTGTACAGCAAGTATCCCCGTGTTTGCTCACTTTATTTATAAGTGGCTTTTGACCAGTAATAGGCTTTGCTTCATTGGAGATAGAGGAGGTATAAATTAGTAGTTTTTAAAGATTTCCTTTTATCTGGAGAATTGTTTAACTGTTAATTGTAAAGCCATTTTCTGTGATGTTAATGTGTTTAATCCTGTGTTAAGTAGAAGATTTGTTTTAACATAAAAGATTCCTATTGGTCAGTGGAATCATTCCTGGAGTGAAGTATCCTTCCTTCCCAGTTTTACATATTGTTTGTAGTTCTTGTCCAGTTTCCTAACAAATGTTGGGGTGTGGTCCAGGATCTTTTTTTTTGTAAATTTGAGTAACCAATTTTTGTTTCCAATTAAGGGGCAATTTAGCGTGGCCAATCCACCTACCCTGCACATCTTTGGGTTGTTGGGGGGGGGGGGGGGGGGTGAGACCCACGCAGACACGGGGAGAATGTGCAAACTCCACACGGACGGAGACCCGAGGCCGGGACGGAATCCGGGTCCTCGGCGCCCGTGAGGCAGCCGTGCTAACCACTGTGCCGCCGTGCTGCCCCTTCGTGAATTCCTGCAGACCATGACTCCTATCAAAACCGACAAACCACGACTTCATCAACAGTGCCACCCATACCGCCACAGGACGTCCCGCAGCGCCTGGCAGCCCGTCAACCCCGTTTGCCCCCCATTTGATCCCCCGGGAGTTTATTTCTCTCAGGTGCCCATCCGACTTTCTGTGAGAATCATTTGATCGTCTTCACTTTATTGTCGAATTCCATCTGCCGTATTTCATCTGTTACACTTTGGTGACCCCCCCCCCCCGCCCCCCCTTCGGATGAAGCTGCTACGGAATTATGGATCTAAAAAAACTGACCGAACAGCTAAGTACCGTCCCTCAGTCACTTCTCTCCCTCATCCTGCAGGAACATTGCCTCCTGGATGTATTTTCAGCAGTGGTTTTAATCGCCCGTTTATGCCAATTTGTCGCCAACTCTATTATCCTTCGATAAATTATCTATTATCCTAACCCTCACCCTGGTTTTCTTTCTGTTTAAGGCGAGCTCCACCGGGGAAATGTCACTTTAAACCCAGGCCCGTGACCGTCAAGGGAAAGCTGCTTCGTTTTCGGCCCAAAGAGAGTGAGTTTGTTCCTGTCTCCGTATTTATTCCAAAGCTAGAATACGTCAAAAGTCTTCTTTGCCTGTCAGTCTCACAGTTACTTCAGGGGGCGGCATGGTGGCGCAGTGGTTAGCACCCCAGCTTCACGGCGCCGAGGACCCGGGTTCAATCCCGGCTCTGGGTCACTGTCCGTGTGGAGTTTGCACATTCTCCCCGTGTCTGCGTGGGTCTCACCCTCATTACCCAAAGATGTGCAGGGTAGGTGGATTGGCCACGTTAAATTGACCCTTAATTGGGGAAAAAAAGAACTGTAATGTTCTTGTCGGATGGCCTGATTTATATTACAAGAACACATGTAGCTGAAGCTATAAACGATTTAGTAACATTAACTGAGGGTCAAATATATACAAAACAAAAGATGAATAACAGTATGAACATGCACAAGCAACCTGTCTCCCAGCTTCCTAGTCAGTCTGAAGTCACCTGACTCTAACATTCACTTATATACACTAATGAGACTCCTAGTGGTCAGTCGGTGAATTACAATACAACCATGATATCACCACAGGTACTTTCATTTTTAAAAAAGTTTCACAATTACTTCCTGTCGTATTTTAGGCCTAACGCTTTTGCTGTTGCACGTTTACTGTCACACTTTACATTGTAACATTTAGCACTTTGCATTGTCACAATTTGCACTTTGAACTGTCACAATTTGCACACTCGCACTGTGCACCTTCACACTTTATGCCATCATAGTTTACGCGAAACACACTTTTGACTGCGCTGTCGTACTTTGTGCTGTCACACTTTGCACTTTGTACTATCACACTTTGCACATTCATACTTTAACTTTGCACTGTTTTACTTTGAACTGTCACACTTTGCACTGTCACACTTTGCACTGTCACAATTTAACTTTGCGTTGTTGCACTTTGCTTGATCACATTTTGCACATTCACATTTTGCACAGTCACACTTTTCACTTTGCCTTGTCACACACTGCAGCATCACAATTTGCATTGTCATACTTTGCTCCATAATACTTTGCACATTCACAATTTGTGCTGTCACACTTTACACATTCACACTAACTGCACTATTGTACTATGAGCTGTCATACTTTACATGGTCACACTTTGCCTTATCACATTTTGCACATTAACAATTTGCACTGTCACACTTTACTCGGTCACACTTTGCATTATTGCATTTTGCACATTTACACTTTGCACTAGCACACTTTGCACATTCACACTTCGTACTGTCACACTTTGCACTGTCACACTTTGCATTATTACCTTTTGCACATTTGCTCATTGTGCTGTCACACTTTGCGCTGTCACACTTTACACTTTGCACATTCACTCTTTGCGCTGTCACGCTTAGCATTATCACACTTTGTATTTTACACTGTCACACTTTGCGCTGTCGCATTTTTTGCTGTCATACTTCGTACATTGCACTGGCACACTTTGCATTGTCACACTTTACACGGTCACACTTTGCATTATCACACTTTTCACATTAAAAATTTGCATTATCACACTTTGCATTATTACATTTTGCACTTTACACTGTCACACTTTGAACATTCACACTTTGTACTGTCACACTTTGTGCTGTCACTTTGAACATTCACACATTGTACTGTCACACTTTGTGCTGTCACTTTGAACATTCACACTTTGTACTGTCACACTTTGTGCTGTCACTTTGAACATTCACACTTTGTACTGTCACACTTTGTGCTGTCACTTTGAACATTCACACTTTGTACTGTCACACTTTGTGCTGTCACTTTGAACATTCACACTTTGTACTGTCACACTTTGCGCTGTCACACTGCACTTTGCACATTCACTCTTTGCGTTGTCACTCTTAGCACTATCACATTTTGCATTTTACACTGTCACACTTTGCACTGTCACACATTTTGCTGTCACACTTTGTAGATTGCACTGTCACACTTTGCGCTGTCACATTTTTCACTTTGCAGCATCACACTTTGCAATGCCACACTTTGCACTTTACACTGTTACATTTTGTTACACTTTGTGCTGTCACACTTTGCATTGTTACACTTCCTTGAAGGGAAGAAAGTAAAGTGACAGTAGATCAGGGTGGAAGAGGTCGGGAACGTAAGACTAGAAGTACTGAGCCAGGTGAATACACAGAGACTGCAGGGATGTAGTTTATAGAGAGGGTTTCAGCGCCCATCTATATCTTTGTACAATGGCAGCTGTGGCAATGGGCTATGGGTGAAGGGTGAGGACTCAGAGGAAACAAGATTGAAATCAGTGCAAACTAACCCTAATCTACTCCGTCTGTCTCTGCAGAACTCATCTTGGAATCTAAAACCACGACAGTCGCCCCCACCACAGTCAGAACCCGGCCAACCAGGGCTCCGACACAGAGGCCAAAGGTCGTCACTTCCAAGGGGGTCCCGAAAGAGAAAGTCCGCCACACAACTCCTGCCCCCCGGCCGCCAACGTTGAGCTGGCACTGGGAGGTCCCGAGCACAACCGAGGGCCATGTGCCCCGACCCGTCACAACCAAATCTACGCCCAAGAGCCAACGGCCACAGACAACGTTGCCGAAACCACCAACAAAGGCGGACAGAGCTCGGCCGAAAGAGGGCCAGCCATTGGACAGCAGGAGGAAGAGCAACCGGGGCTCCGCCGCGGCCAAAGGGGGCAAAGGTCAAGAGCCAAAGACAAGAAAGAGGAAGCGCCTCAAGCTGAGAGATGGGGCGGTGCGCCTGGCCGGCAAGAGGCGGCGGGCGGGGGAGGGGAGGGTGGAGGTCTACATCGGGGGGGAGTGGGGCACGGTGTGCGACGATTCGTGGAACTCCAAGGCCGCGGAGGTGGTGTGCCGCCAACTGGGGTACGCGGGGACGGTCAGGGCAGCCAGGAAGGCGGAGTTCGGGTCCGGGGGCAACCTGCGGATCCTGCTCGATGACGTGCAGTGCGGGGGGCAGGAGAAGAACCTGCTGCGGTGTCGGCACGGACCCATCGGGGAACATAACTGCTCGCACGACGAGGACGCTGGCGCCATCTGCAGCAAGGAGGGCCAATAAACTTCACTTTGGACGAAAACACTGACTCCAGTTTGACTCTTTCACCTCTTCTTTTATTGCTGAATTTTAAAAAAATGTTTTTATTGGGTTTTATACGTGATACACTTACAAATGTACACACAGAGAAACAAAATACAGGGGAAGTAAAAAAAATTCATTACACATAGCAGTTAGGGCTTTCTCCCCCTCCCCCCTTCCCTTTTTTATAATACGAAACAAGCAAAACAAAGCTGGGAGGAAGGGCCCCTGATGTCACTTGCATCTCTCGGTCGTTTTTATTTGTTTTTGTCCATTTGCCTCAGCTTCAGCCGCCTGTCGTTCTTTCTTGCCGCTCACTCTCTCGCCTTGCTCTGCTTGTTGTGGCCTTTTTTTTCTTCTTTTTAAATAAATTTGGAATACCCAATTAATTTTTTCCAATTAAGGGGCAATTTAGCGTGACCAATCCACCTACCCTGCACATCTTTGGGCTGTGGGGTCTAAACCCACGCAGACACGGGAGAATGTGCAAACTCCACACGGACAGTGACCCAGAGCCGGGATCGAACCTGGGACCTCGGCGCCGTGAGGCAGCAGTGCTAACCCACTGCGCCACCGTGCCGCCCTTGATTGTTGTGGTCTTGTCGATTCCTGCACTCTCCCCCTAAGTTTGTGTTCCCTCCTCTTCCCTCCCTTCTGGCTCTCCTCTTTTCCTCGTCCTCCCTGTCCACCCCCCCCCCCCCCCTCCCCCTCTCCCTCTCTCTGCTACTTCCCTTTATTTCCTGCTATGTTTGGCTACTCCCTCTTGCTTCATCCCCCCTCCCCTCCCTGGCCCTCCCTCCCTTCCCTCTCTGCTATCATGTTGTGGCTACTTTCCCCTGGCTCTTGGCTACTTGTTTATTTGTTTGTTTGTTTGGTGGCCCACAAACATGTCCCGGAACAGTCGGGTGAATGGCTCCCATGTTTTGAGGAAGCCCTCTTCCGACCCTCGGATGGCGAATTTGATTTTCGATTTTCTCCATTTGGAGAGATTCCGAGAGGTCGGACAGCCAATCCGCAGCTTTGGGTGGTGCCGCTGACCGCCAACCGAACAGGATTCTATGGCGGGCGATCAGGGAGGCAAAGGCAAGGGCGTCCGCCCTCCTCCCCATGAAGAGATCTGGCTGGTCTGATACCCCGAAGACCACCACTTTTGGGCACGGCTCCATCCTCACCCCCACCACTTTGGGCATTGCCTCGAAGAAGGCTGTCCAGTACCCCGCAAGTCTGAGGCAAGACCAGAACATGTGGGTGTGGTTGGGAGGGCCACCTCCACCTGCAGTAAGAGCCTACTCATTCGGGTTATATAGAATTTACGAACATAGAATTTACAGTGCAGAAGGAGGCCATTCAGCCTATCGAGTCTGCACTGGCCCTTGGAAAAAGCGCCTCACTTTAGCCCCACACCTCCACCCTCTCCCCATAACCCCATCCATCCTGTTAGTACACTAAGGGCAATTTAGCATGGCCAATCCACCTAACCCGCACATCTATAGACTGTGGATGGAAACCGGAGCGCCCGGAGGAAACCCACGCAGACACGGGAGGAACGTGCAGACTCCGCACAGACAGTGACCCAAGCCGGGAATCGAACCTGGGACCCTGGCGCTGTGAAGCAACCGTGCTAACCACTGTGCTGCCCCAGGATTCTTGTTAAGTGGACTCTAGTTTAGTTGTGTTAGGTTGAGTCTTGTGCATGTGGAGGTGGAGTTGACCCTATGCAGTGCTTCGCTCCAGAGTCCCCACCCTATTTCGAACCCCAAGTATATTATAGACACGATACATAAGGGGCAGCACGGTAGCACACGTGGTTAGCACTGTGGCTTCACAGCGCCAGGGTCCCAGGTTCGATTCCCCGCTGGGTCACTGTCTGTGCGGAGTCTGCACATTCTCCTCGTGTGTGCGTGGGTTTCCTCCGGGTGCTCCGGTTTTCTCCCACAGTCCAAAAACGTGCAGGTTAGGTGGATTGGCCGTGATCAATTGCCAAAAGGTTGTGACCAAAAAGGTTAGATGGGGTTATTGGGTTACTGGGATAGGGTGGAAGTGAGGGCTTAAGTGGGTCGGTGCAGACTCGATGGGCCGAATGGCCTCCTTCTGCACTGTATGTACAGTGAGTGTATATTAAGGAAGTGTACATTACACTGAGTGTACATCACACTGGGTGAATATGTTACAGGAAGACTCTGTTACATTGAGTTTGAAATTACCGGAAAGGTGTGGTTTGATAGGCGTTTTCCTGACCGCCCCATTGGGGCAGGTACCTGAGCTCCTGTCCGAGCGGAAACCCAGGGAAAGTTTGTAGTTCAAGCTGCGGATTCCCGGGACTTCAGTCCCAACAATCAGCAAGAAGGGATGGCGAGGTGTGGGTTCCCCTCGCTGCTGCCGCTGCTTCTGTTTGGACTTTACCTGTGCTACCTGCTGCTTGGGGCGGTGATTGTCTCTCTGATTGAGCAACCTCAGGAACGCAGGCTTCGGGAGGAGATGCGGCTACTCAAGTCCCAGCTCCTCAATCTCAGCTCCTGCCTGGCCCAGTCCGACCTCGAACGCTTCTTGGAGAAAGTGCTGGTCGCCGATCGATATGGCGTGTCTGTCCTCAGCAACGCTTCATCCAAAACCAACTGGGACTTCGCCTCCTCTTTCTTCTTCGCCAGTACTTTGATCACCACAGTGGGTGAGGGCAGAGAAATGTTTGACTTCATATATCGATGTATGCAAAGTTTCGAAATGTTGAGCAAAAAATACTTTTCAATATTCGTTAAAGTTTTCAGAAGTTCTTCAACATCTGAAAGAAGTTTTAAAAAATGGTTTTCAATATTTGAAAAGGCCTATCAAAAGTTGTTCAACATTCAAAAAAGTTGTTCAACATTTCAAAAAGTTGTTCAACATTTTAAAAAGTACAACATGTTTTTGAAAGTTGTTCAACGCTTTGAAAAGTTTATCAAAAGTTGTTCAACGCTTTGAAAAGTTTATCAAAAGTTGTTCAACGTTTTAAAAAGTTTATCAAAAGTTGTTCAACGCTTTGAAAAGTTTATCAAAAGTTGTTCAACACTTTGAAAAGTTCATCAAAAGTTGTTCAACGTTTTATAAAGTTCATCAAAAGTTGTTCAACGCTTTGAAAAGTTTATCAAAAGTTGTTCAACGTTTGAAAATTTTATCAAAAGTTGTTCAACGCTTTGAAAAGTTTATCAAAAGGTTGTTCAACGTTTTAAAGTTTATCAAAAGTTGTTCAACATTTTAAAAAGTTCAACATTTTGAGAAAAAAAGGTTCCTCAATGTTTGAAGAGAAAAAAGAGGCTTTTTGAAAGGTTTTTCAATATTTGAAAATAAGTGCCGCAAAGCTTTCTTACAACTGTTTACCTATGTTTGAACAACGTATTTTTGTTCCTTTAAACAACTAGTGGTTGCACCATCTGGAATCCACTGTCTGAGAGGATGGTGATCCAGTGGTAACTTTCAAAAAGGAATCAGAAGTTTGGCTGAAAACGAGGCCTTTGTATGGGTGGCGGAGAATGAGCTTAGGGTAGTGAAAAGAATTGGATGGATCTTTCAATGAGCCAGAGTGAAAATGTTGGACTAAATAGCCTCTTTCTGTGCTGTAAGAGAAAGGTTGCATTATAGAACTAAAAATCTGGGATTAAAAGTCTAACCATGACCATGAAACCATTGCCAATTGTCGTGAAAACCCATCTGGTTCACCAGTGCCCCTTTTGGGCAGGAAATCTGCCGACCTTACCCGGTCTGGCCTACATGTGACTCCAGACCCACTGCAATGTGGGTGACTTTTAACTGCCCCCTCAAGGGCAATTAGGGATGGGCAATATCTATACCAACCGCCCATCCCCCACCTCGGGCCTCCCCTACCCTTCCCCCTTCCCACCCTGAGACCACCCATCCCCGAAACTATCCCATCCTGCAATACTGAGACCCGGGCTCTGGGAATTGCCTGCAGTCCCAGTCTTGTCCACTGCAGCAACTGGCGCTGCTGAGACTACAGTTGCCCGCCAATCAGATTTGTCGGCAGCTAGGGCAGCATGGTGGCACAGTGGGTTAGCCCTGCTGCCTCACGGCGCCGAGGTCCCAGGTTCGATCCCGGCTCTGGGTCATTGTCCGTGTGGAGTTTGCACATTCTCCCCCGTGTCTGCGTGAGTTTCGCCCCCACAACCCAAACGATGTGCAGGCTAGGTGGATTGGCCACGCTAAATTGCCCCTTAATTGGAAAAATGAATTGAGTACTCTAAATTTATGGAGAAAAAAAAAGATTTGTTGGCAGCTTTCGGTGGCTTGAGTGAGGGGCAGAAATCCCGCCTGCAGCTCGTTGGAACGGGAAATGGCTGCAGGTCCTAGACATAGAATCCCTACAGTGCAGAAGGAGGCGAATCGGCCCATCGAGTCTGCACCGACCCTCTGAAAGAGCATCCTTCCTGCCCTACTACCTGCCCATAGAACAAACAAAGAAAAGTACAGCACAGGAACAGGCCCTTCGGCCCTCCAAGCCCGTGCCGACCATGCTGCCCGACTAAACTACAATCTTCTACACTTCCTGGGGTCCTTATCCCTCTATTCCCATCCTATTCATTTATTTGTCAAGATGCCCCTTAAACGTCACTATCGTCCCTGCTTCCACCACCTCCTCCGGCGGCGAGTTCCAGGCACCCACTACCCTCTGGGTAGAAAACGTGCCTCGTACATCTATTTGGACCGTGGGTGGAAACCGGAGCACCCGGAGGAAACCCACGCGGGGGGGGGGGGGGAGTGCAAACTCCACACAGACAGTCAGTCACCCGAGGCCGGTACTGAACCTAGATCCCTGGCGCTGTGAGGCAGCAGTGCTAACTGCTGTGCAACCGTGTCGCCCTCTAGTGATAATGATTAAGAAGAGCTAAATGTTGTTCAAGGCACAGGGCTGGACATGCCTTTGAGGGGGCCGATGGGGCACCCGTTTACCACCTCATCAAGGAGACGCCATCTCTGAGAGTGCAGCAGTCCGTCTGTTCAGTGCAGGGAGTGTCAGCCTGAATTACGTGCTCAAGAATCTGGGGTGGGACTTGAACCCTCGTCCCTCGGAGGCGAGAGGGCCCAGTTTCTGTCTAGGGGTGACCTACTAGCACGGACCAACATCTAACCTCTCAGCCGCGTCCTTCCCAAGCCGGATCTGTCCGGTTGTTGCCCCTCCTGACAGACTCGAAATGTTAGCTCCCCTTCTCTCTCTCTCTCCACAGAGTCGGACCTGCTGAGATTGTCCGCTATCCTCTGTTTTTGTTTCAGATTCCAGCTTCCGCAGTCATTTGCTTTTAGCTGAGATCGGTCTCCTGCTTTCTCCCTGCCTCATGGCCGGTGCTGGAACACGCCCCCTGTTGGCCTGGATGGCCACGGCTCCCTCCCACGTCGCCTCAAGTTCCCAACTCTGGTTGGACATATTCCTGGATATTCCTCCAATTAGCCCCCTCCCCCAACACACTCCTGCAATTGGTCATCTAATACATCCATCACCACAAGGCCCCGCCTACTGGCAGCCCATTGGAAGAAGACACCCATTGCTCCCCTCCCCCAACACCGTTTAAAAAAATAAATTTAGAGAACCCAATTCTTTTTTTTTCAATGAAGGAGCAATTTAGCGTGGCCAATCCACCTAACCTGCACACCTTTGGGTTGTGGGGGTGAAACCCACGCAGACACAGGGAGAATGTGCAAACTCCACACATAGACATTTCATAGAATTTACAGTGCAGAAGGAGGCCATTCGGCCCATCGAGTCTGCACCGGCTCTTGGAAAGAGCACCCCACCCAAGCCCACACCTCCGCCCTATCCTCGTAACCCAGTAACCCCACCCAACACTAAGGGCAACTTAGGACACTAAGAGGCAATTTATCATGGCCAATCCACCTAACCTGCACATCTTTGGACTGTGGGAGGAAACTGGAGCACCCGGAGGAAACCCGCGCACACACGGGGAGGACGTGCAGACTCCGCACAGACAGTGACCCAGGGCCGGGATCGCACCCGGGTCCTTGGTGCCGTGAGGCAGCAGTGCTAACTACTGCGCCACCCAAATATTATGTTATTTAAGGCAGAAACGCATCAATTGTTTTTCACACGTGCGCACGCTCCTTCTCCCAGGCGGGCTGGAGGGCATTCCTCAAAGCCTGGAGGCTCCAGGGCGATTCTGGGGGGGTTGGCAACACCTGGAATACACTGGACAATTCTGGTCCCCTCAACCTACGGTGGGACACACTTGCCTCGCAGGCAGTGTGGTGAACACCACTAGTGGTATATTATATGTATTACGGCACTGCCCGTATATTAGAGGTACAAGGGTAAATCCTTGCTTGCTGGCTCCGCCCAGTAGGCGGAGTATAAAAGTGTGTGCTCGCCGTGCTGCAGCCATTCTGGTTCCAGCTACAGGAGGCACAACACCTTGTTCAATAAAGCCTCGATTGTTCCACCATTCTCGTCTCGTGGTAATTGACGCTGCATCAGGCAGCTCAGAGAAGGTTCACTGGGCTGATTCCTGGGATGAAGGGAGTTGTCTTATGAGGACAGGTTGAGCAGGTTGGGCCAGTTCCCCCGGGAGTTTAGAAGAATGAGGTCTTATTGAAACGCATCCGTTTCTGAGGGTGGGGTGGGGGGGGGAGGTGTGGCTTGCGGCAGGGAAGTTATCTGAGAGGATGTTTCCCCTCGAGGGGGGATTGTAGAATTAAGGGGCATCTATTTGAGACCGAGATAGGGAAGAATTTCTTCTCTCAGAGGGTCGTGACGCTTTAGAATTCTATTATCTCCAGAGGGGATGTATTCAAAGCTGCGCTAGACGGATTTTTGACCGATACGGGAGTCAAGGGAACAGCAGGAAATTGGAGTAAAGCCAGACACAGCTGTGATCTTATTGATTGGGCAGAGAAGACTTGATGGGCCGAATGGCCTCCTTCCGCTCCTATTTCTTGCGTCCTGCAGGGCAGAAGGAGGCCATTCGGCCCATTGAGCCTGCATCCCCCTTTGAAAGAGCACCCTACCCAGGCCCACCCCGCAACCCCACCCAACCTGCACATCTTTGGACTGCGGAGCACCCGGAGGAAACCCGCGCAGACGCGGGGGAGAACGTGCAGACTCCGCACAAGACAGTCACCCGAGGCCGGAATCGAACCCGGGGCCCTGGCGCCGTGAGGCAGCCGTGCTAACCACTGTGCCCGCCTCGTGCACAATCGTGTTTGTGTGGTCCTAACCCCAACGCGTGTCTCGATAGCGGGGATCGAGAGACAGGTGAAAAGGCTGGAGGGAGACACCGGGGTCGCAGCCGGAGCCTGGGCCTGACGTTCCACAGCCATTTGCGGAAGGAGTCACTCGTCAGTGGTCAGATTGTGTCAGCTTTCCTCCTGGTGAGGGCGCTGTAGGGGGAGGGTGAAGGATGGAGGGGGAAGGGGCGGGGGAGTGAGGGGTGGGGAAGGGGAGAGTGGAGGGTTCCGAGAGTGCGAGGGGAGGTGGAGTGGGCAAAGGGGATTGGGGGAGCGATGAAGGGAAGGTTGCTTAACATCCTGGGAGTCCAAGACAAGGGCTGATAGATCCTGATAAAGAGGACACTGCTTTTATAGGGCAGCTCAGTGGCGCAGTGGTTAGCACTGGTGCCTCACGGCACCGAGGACAAGGGTTCAAGCCCGGCCCTGGGTCAATGTTGTGTGGAGTTTGCACATTCTGCCCGTGTCTGAGCGGATTTCACCCCCCACAACCCAAAGAGGGTAAATGGATTGGCCATGCTAAATTGACCCTTAATTGGAAAATACAATTGGATAAATTTACAATGAAAAACAAACGTACTGCATTTATGTAGCACCGTTCACAATCCCAGGACATCCCCGAGTGCTTCACATACAGTGAAATACTTTCTGAAGTGCAGTCTCTGTGGTAATGTCGGAACCCTGGCAGCCAAACTGCACACAGCAAGATCCCACAAACAGCAGTCTGATAATGACCAGATAATCGGTTTGCTGTGACGGTGATTGAGGGAGATACGTTGGCCAGGACACCGGGGGAACTCCCCAGCTCCTCTTCATAAAAGTGCAATGGGGTCTTCTGCATTTAACTGAGAGAGCAGTTTAACACTTCACCCAGAAGGTGGAATCTCTGTCAGTGGCGCATTCCCCCAGTGTTCCACTGGAAAGCCGCAGGAGTTTGGATTCAAGTTTAATGCTGGTTAATTTGTGCGTGTGTTTGTGTTAGTGCGTGTGCTTGTGTTAGTGCGTGTGTTTGTGGTAGTGCGTGTGTTTGTGTTAGTGTGTGTGCTTGTGTTAGCGTGTGTGCCTGTGTTAGTGCGTGTGCCTGTGTTAGTGCGTGTGCCTGTGTTAGTGCATGTGCTTGTGTTAGTGCGTGTGCTTGTGTTAGTGCGTGTGCTTGTGTTAGTGCGTGTGTTTGTGTTAGTGTGTGTGTTTGTGTTAGTGTGTGTGCTTGTGTTAGCGTGTGTGCCTGTGTTAGTGCGTGTGCTTGTGTTAGTGCGTGTGCCTGTGTTAGTGCGTGTGCTTGTGTTAGTGCGTGTGCTTGTGTTAGTGTGTGTGTTTGTGTTAGTGCATGTGCTTGTGTTAGCGCGTGTGCCTGTGTTAGTGCGTGTGCCTGTGTTAGTGCGTGTGCCTGTGTTAGTGCGTGTGCCTGTGTTAGTGCGTGTGCCTGTGTTAGTGCGTGTGTTTGTGTTAGTGCGTGTGCTTGTGTTAGTGCATGTGTTAGTGCGTGTGCGTGTGTTAGTGCGTGTGCTTGTGTTAGTGTGTGTGTTAGTGCGTGTGCTTGTGTTAGTGCATGTGCTTGTGCTCGTGCGTGTGCCTGTGTTAGTGCGTGTGCGTGTGTTAGCGTGTGTGCCTGTGTTAGCGTGTGTGCCTGTGTTAGCGTGTGTGCCTGTGTTAGCGCGTGTGCCTATGTTAGCGCGTGTGCCTGTGTTAGTGCGTGTGTTTGAGTTAGTGCGTGTGCTTGTGTTAGTGTGTGTGTTAGTGCGTGTGCCTGTGTTAGTGCGTGTGCCTGTGTTAGTGCGTGCGCCTGTGTTAGTGCGTGTGCCTGTGTTAGTGCGTCTGTTTGTGTTAGTGCGTGTGCTTGTGTTAGTGTGTGTGTTTGTGTTAGTGCGTGTGCCTGTCTTAGTGCGTGTGCCTGTCTTAGTGCGTGTGCCTGTGTTAGTGCGTGTGCCTGTGTTAGTGTGTGTGCCTGTGTTAGTGTGTGTGCCTGTGTTAGCGCATGTGCCTGTGTTAGCGCGTGTGCCTGTGTTAGCGCGTGTGCCTGTGTTAGTGTGTGCTTGTGTTAGTGCGTGTGCTTGTGTTAGTGCGTGTGCTTGTGTTAGTGCGTGTGTTAGTGCGTGTGCTTGTGTTAGTGCGTGTGTTAGTGTGCGTGTTTATGTTAGTGCGTGTGCTTGTGTGTGTGTTCTTTTACGTTCTTGTGTGCACGTTAGCGCTTGTGTGCGCTTTGCTTGTGCATGCACATGCATGTGTGGTTTGTGTATGCATGTGCATGCCTGCGCTTGTGTATGGTCTGTGCATGTGTGTGTATTTCTGCAAGTGTATGTGTGCTTTTGCATGCATGTGTGTGTTTGCGGCAATGGTTGTTTGCAGTGTCAGTCACTCAGTTTGCACATGGTGCTGCTTGTTTTCTTTCTGAGCGGGTTCAGTCTGTTTTTCGGGCGTAGTCTCAGTGCCGGGGATCAATCTGCTGCACTCTCTAGAACTGCCACATAGGCGACACAGCTAAACTGGAAGGCAGCCTGTGGGTACAATCCTGGTCTCACTCGGCAGGAAGAAGAGAAAACCTTTAAGCTTCAGAGTCACGGGGTAGTAAAGGTTACCTGTCAGTGTTGCCAGCCAGCCCTCCAGGATAGTCCACGCCTCTGAAAGGCATTTAAAGGCTAATGTTTAATTGCAAAATAATTTTGAGTGTAAAACGTCTTAACTCCGATTATACTGGGGCAGCCGCAGCTTAACAATGAGCGACATGTCTTGGGGTGCATGGAGCGAAGATTGACCAAATTGGTTCCTGGGAGAAGGAGATTGTTCGAGGAGATGGGATGGAATTCTGGTCGATATTTCTCCCTCGACCATCAAGGTTGAAAAAAATGACGATCTGGGCGGTTAACAGTGTGCTGTTTGTGGGATCTTGCTGTGCACCAGTTGGTGCCATGTTTAGTTTGTTACCACCTCATTGGCTGGTCAGCACTTTGGGATGTCCCTGGTTGCAGAAGGCGCTACGTAAATGCAAGTACTTTTCATAGATTTTGTAGAATTTACAGTGCAGAAGGAGGCCATTTGGCCCATCGAGTCTGCACCGGCTCTTTGAAAGAGCACCCCACCCAAGCCCACATCTCCACCCTATCCCCATAACCCAGTCACCCCACCCAACACTAAGGGCACTTTTGGACACTAAGGGCAATTTATCGTGGCCAATCCACCTAACCTGCACATCTTTGGACTGTGGGAAGAAACCGGAGCACCCGGAGGAAACCCACGCACACACGGGGAGAACGTGCAGACTCCGCACAGACAGTGACCCAGCGGGGAATCGAACCTGGGACCCTGGAGCTGTGAAGCCACAGTGCTAACCACTGTGCCGCCGTGCCGCCCAGGGGTTTCCCTCTCTGCTCTTATGATCTAACTTGGAGCTTTCTCCTCTGCAGGTTACGGCCACACGACTCCAGTGTCCGATGGGGGCAAGGCTTTCGCCATCTTCTTTGCAGTCCTGGGAGTTCCCTTGACAATGCTGGTCCTCACGGTGATTGCTCAGCGGCTGATGGTCCTGGTGACGTACCGCCCGATTCGCTACTGCCAGCACAGGCTGGGCTACACCGAGCGGCAGGTCACCCGGGTCCATTTCCTCATCCTGCTGCTGCTGGTCCTCATCTGCTTCTTCCTCATCCCCTCTGCCATCTTCAGCACCATCGAGAGGAGCTGGTCCTTCCTCGATGCATTTTACTTCTGCTTCATCTCCCTCACCACCATTGGGCTGGGCGACTATGTGCCTGGAGAACAGGACAAGCAAACCCAGCGCCCACTCTACAAGCTGTCCGTCACTTGTGAGTAACCGTTCATCACTGGGGTCGTGACTTCGCAATGAAATCGCCCTCGCTCCTGTATACTCCCCCTCTCTCTCTCTCCCTCTCTCTCCCACACTCTCACTCTCTCTTTCTCCCACTCTCTCCCGCTCTCTCTCTTCCTTCCTCTCTCTCTCTCTCTCTCTCCCTTTCTCCCCCTCTCTCTCTCTCTCTTCCTCCCTCTCTCTCTCTCCCTCTCTCTCTCTCTCTCCCACACTCCCCCTCTCTCTCTTTCCCTCTCTCCCCCTCTCTCTCTCCCTCTCTCTCTTCCTCCCTCTCTCTCTCTCCCTCTCTCTCTCTCACACTGCCCCTCTCTCTCTCTCCCTCTCTCCCCCCCTCTTTCTCTCTTCCTCCCTCTCTCTCCCTCTCTCTCTCCCCCGCACACTCCCTCTTTCTTCCTCCCTCCTTCTCTCTCCCTCTCTCTCCCATTCTCTCCCATTCTCTCCCTCTCTCTCACTCTCTCACTCTCTCTCTCCCTCTCTCCCCCTCCCTCTCTCTATCTCCCTCTCTCTCTCCCTTCCTCACTCTCTCTCTCTCTTCCTCCCTCTCTCTCTCTCTCTCCCTTCTCTCTCTCTCCCTCTCTCCCCCCGCCTCTCTCTCCCCCTCTCTCTCCCCCTCTCTCTCCCCCTCTCTCTCCCCCTCTCTCTCCCCCTCTCTCTCCCCCTCTCTCTCCCCCTCTCTCTCCCCCCTCTCTCTCCCCCCTCTCTCTCTCACTCTCTCTCTCACTCTCTCTCTTTCTCTCTCTCTTTCTCTCTCCCTCTCTCTCCCTCCCTCTCTCCCTCCCTCTCCCCCTCTCTCTTTCTCTCTCTCCCTCTCTCCCCTGTGGTGATGTGCATCAATGTAAATACATGTAGGCTAGCTAGACACTAGAGGGAGCACCAGTGACATCACACACACACTCTCAACCAATAGATCAAGTAGATAGGACACGACCAATAGACATTCACGATACACACAGAGGTGACACGACCACAGGGGGGCATTACACCAACCCATATATAAAGGACACCACACACATGATCTGCCTCTTTCCAGTGGGGACAGTCAGTGAGTACAGACACAGGGTTGATTCAATATTACACCCACCATGTGGATTGCAGCAGCTGATTAGTCAGTCTGGGTAGCTATAGTAGGATTAGCAGTCGTGTCGAACCCGAGGAATAGAAGTGTAAATAGTTTTAATAAACATGTTGAAGTTATCTCCACGTCTGAACCTTCCTTTGTCACGTGCCCCACAAGAAAGCCGCTTATGTTACACCTACAACATAACAAATCATGGTACCAGGAGTGAACTGTTTCAATCCAGAAAGCCATACCTCAGCGTACAGTGACAACCAGCAACGATACCCAGGCAAGATGTTGGAGATCCGGGTTCCGCAGCAGCTCCAGTGCCACGGCGATCTCCGCGAAAACTGGCGGGCATTCCGGCAAATGTTTGAAATCTTCCGAACTAGAAGACGTGGCCGTTGCTGAAAATCAGAGCTTCTCCTCACCATCACCGGTGCCAGAGCAGAAGAAATCTTTTAAAAATTCAAGTTCTCCAAGGGGCAAAACAGGAGCGACTTCCAGGCAGTCCTGGACAAATTCGGCAAATACTGTGAGGAAAACACACTCCAACCAGCAAGAAAAAGTAAGAGAAGCGCCAGTACTCACCACGAGGCCGGGATCCCGGAGCAGAGAACAATTGTGATCGGCGGCCATCTTTCTAAAGGGACTGTACTTGCGCAGTTGCGAGACGCCGCGCATGCGCAATCACGAAAACGGCCCTGGTACAGGAACAGTGATGCGCAAACGCTTCCTACGCGCTACGTCACGTGCGTCATGACGACAGCGGCCCCGGACCACGCCCATTTAAAGGGGAAACATCCCAAATCAAAGAAACAATCTTTTAAAGCTGTAAAACAACCTTCCTTCACCTGGAATGACAGCACAATGCCTCAAATTGAACTAGGAAATTAAATTAACCTCCGAAGAGCCCTGCAACAAGCAGTTACCTACGCCCAAACCGATGATTCCAACCTTGAATACTTCAAAACCGACCTTTACATTTTCTCTGGACCTCGTGAGTCCAATGCCAGCTCCGACGCAAATAGTGATGATATGGTCTTGGAAGACAACGACTTTTCACCTTGGGAGGCTACCCCAGTACCAAATCCGAACCGCAATTAGACGTGTTGCACATTGGCGACCCCCGTATTGAATCCGACACAGACGCGGATTCGTTCTTCGGATTTGAGGATCTTCAGCCCAGCATCTACGACATCCCGACTCGTGAGTGCAGGATGACGCTGCGGCCTGAAACCAAGAGACAGAGAGCGGTACAAGCCCACAGGGAGTGGCCTGCTGCCACACAGAGCGTGGTCCACGCACCGCTCAGGGTTCCCGACTCTACGAAAGAAGACACGCAAGACTCCACAGTCCTTGCATGAACAAGAAGTGATTCCAGTGTCACAAGCCTCCACAGCGAGCTCGTGGACAGACTCCACAATAGAAGAAACGCAAGACTCCAGAGCGCAGTCCTTGCACACACAAGACGTGACTCCAGTGTCACAAGCCTCCGCAGCGAGCTCGTGAACAGCCTCCACGGTAGAAACAACGCAAGACTCCGACGCGCAGTCCTTGCAGGAACAAGACCATGAGGGTCTAGCAACCTCCTCTGACCAACTAGCAGCAGACGATGCAAGTCTGCCAGGCTCAAGTAAACAGCAAGAAGACTATGACCGTCTACCATGCTCCAGTGCACAGCAGGACGACCATGACGCTCTGTCATGCTACAGTAAGAACAAAGCGCCGATGACAGTCCAAGCCCAAATGAAGGACAACAGCAAGACAATGACAGTCCACCCACATTGTTTGCGCCACCTGACGAAGACTCTGACAATTTACCCAACCCAAGGGAACAACAAGCAGCTACTGAGGCTCTACCCACTGTATGTGAGACGAGTGACGACAGCATCCCACTTCCCATGCAAGATGTGCAAAGTGACAGACCTCAGCTAATGTGTACAGAGGCACTCGACGATCACAGTGAGACCACTGGTGACTCCATGACACCATGATACTTCCACCCTCATTCGCTTGAACCTCTCCACGAGTCAGTGCATTCCTGCATGTTCCGACTCCAGACGTGCAGCTTCAAGAAATCTCAGCTGACTCCAGTGAACCTGCTAAGACTCCGGACGGGGAGCATCAACAAACCAACACTGACTCAGTTAAAACAGACCAGACTCCAGATGGGGAGCAACCAAACGCCGACTCTGATTCATGTAAGCCGGACTTTACTCCAGACAGGGAGTGCCGCAACCTCAGTGATGGCATGCTCAGGGTGACAGCAGATGCCACAACGACAGGAGATGGATCACTTAACAATTACACTGGGTCAGTAATAACAAGCAGTGGCCACAGTCCAGGAGGAATACACCGATATTCACCACAGCTATATCCTCACATTTTGTCCACACCAGCAGTGCAGCCAATGACAGCTCATGCTGGACAAACCCAGTATTCAGGCATGCAGCAGCCAGCAGTCTGTGCAGCATATTCTCAAACAGGCCAGCACTACGGATTGCCCACTAATGGAATCAAGACCGAAGGAGGACAACCGCAAGCACAATCTGCACTACAGACTGGATGCCTTAGTCACTGCCCAGGATTTGCTGCACCCCAGCCTGGCCAGACGGCATATTTCTATCAGATGCAAGATTCTAGTTTCACACCATCACCAGGTATTTATGCAAGCAGCAATTCTGTTTCCAATTCGACAAGCTTTAACGGTTCTCAGCAGGATCACCCTTCCAGCACAGCACGTGGCCAGAACCAGTATGTACAGTCTTAAACAACTTCAACATATGGCACATCCATGACCTCGAATGACACTGTTGATGGTACCTCTTCAACATCAACACCTTATCAGCTACAAGATGCCATCCGACAGCACCATCACAAACATCGAGAAAAAAAAGGAACTCCAAATCAGACAGCAAAGTGATTTGACCACTTCTTGGTTCCTGTGGCACAGGGACGTTGATGGCGTTCATAACCAAGACAGACATTTGACCATGATGATTGATGGTTTTTGGACTCACACGAATGATTTGGACTTATTGTTTAATCACTATTCTCATGACTTGTATAATATACCTTACCTTATCTACCTGTTCTTCGTTCAACTGTCTTAAAGTGTACAGAAAATATGTAATATATGAAAAAGGGGAGATGTGGTGATGTGCATCAATGTAAATACATGTAGGCTAGCTGGACACTAGAGGGAGCACCGGAGACATCATACACACACACTCAACCAATAGATCAGGTAGATAGGACGTGACCAATAGACATTCACGATACACACGGAGGTGACACGACCACAGGGGGGCATTACACCAACCCAGATATAAAGGACACCACACACATGATCTGCCTCTTTCCAGTGGGGACAGTCAGTGAGTACAGACACAGGGTTGATTCAATATTACACCCACCACATGGATTGCAGCAACTGGTTAGTCAGTCTGGGTAGCTATAGTAGGATTAGCAGTGGTGTCGAACCCGCGTAACGTGTTGAAGTTATCTCCACGTCTGAACCTTCCTTTGTCAAGTGCACCACAAGGAAGCCACTTATGTTACACCGAGAACATAACAAATCAATCCCCCTCTCTGTCTCTCTCTCCACTCCCTCTCTCTCTCTCTCCCCCCCTCTCCCCCCCTTTCCCACTTCCCCCCTCTTCCCCCCTCTTCCCCCCTCTCTCCCCCCCTCTCTCCCCCCTCTCTCCCCCCTCTCTCCCCATCTCTCTCTCTCCCCCCTCTCTCCCACCTCTCCCCCCTCTCTCCCCCCTCTCTCCCCCCTCTCTCCCCCCTCTCTCCCCCCCTCTTCCCCCCTCTCTCCCCCCTCTCTCCCCCCTCTCTCCCCCCCTCTCTCCCCCCCTCTCTCCCCCCTCTCTCCCCCCTCTCTCCCCCCTCTCTCCCCCCTCTCTCCCCCCTCTCTCCCCCTCTCTCCTCCCTCTCTCCTCCCTCTCTCCCCCTCTCTCCCCCCTCTCTCCCCCCCTCTCTCCCCCCTCTCTCCCCCTCTCTCCCCCCTCTCTCTCCCCCTCTCTCTCCCCCTCTCTCTCCCCCTGTTTCTCACCCTCTCTCCCCCCTCTCTCCCCCCTCTCTCCCCCCTCTCTCCCCCCTCTCCCCCCTCCTCTCCCCCTCCTCTCCCCCCTCTCTCCCCTCTCTCCCCCTCTCTCTCCCCCTCTCTCTCCCCCTCTCTCTCCCCCTCTCTCCCCCTCTCTCCCCCCCTCTCACTCCCCCTCTCACTCCCTCTCTCTCTCCCCCTTTCTCTCCCCCTTTCTCTCCCCCTTTCTTTCCCCCTCTCTCTCCCCCTCTTTCTCTCCCTCTCCCCTTCTCTCTCCCCCTCTCTCTCCCCCTTTCTCTCCCCCTTTCTCTCCCCCTTTCTCTCCCCCTCTCTCTCCCCCTCTTTCTCTCCCTCTCTCTCTCTCTCTCCCTCTTTTTCTCCCACTCTCTCCATCTCCCTCTCTCTCTCCCCTCCCTCCCACTCTCTCTCTCCCCCTCTCTCTCTCCCCCCTCTCTCTCCCCCCCCCTCACCCTCCCTCTCTCTCACCCTCTCTCTCACCCTCTCTCTCACCCTCTCTCTCCCCCTCTCTCTCCCCGCCTCTCTCCCCGCCTCTCTCCCCGCCTCTCTCCCCCCCTCTCTCTCCCCCCTCTCTCTCCCCCCTCTCTCTCCCCCTCTCTCCCCCCTCTCTCTCCCCCTCTCTCCCCCCTCTCTCTCCCCTCTCGCCCTCTCTCTCTCTCCCCCTCTCTCTCTCCCTCTTTCTCTCTCTCACCCTCTCTCTCACCCTCTCTCTCCCCCCCTCCCCCCTCTCTCCCCGCCTCTCTCCCCCCCCTCTCTCCCCGCCTCTCTCCCCCCTCTCCCCCCTCTCTCTCCCTCCCCCTCTCCCCCCTCTCTCTCCCCCCTCTCTCTCCCCCCCTCTCTCCCCCCCTCTCTCCCCCCCCTCTCTCTCCCCCCTCTCTCTCCCCCCCTCTCTCTCCCCCCTCTCTCTCCCCCCCTCTCTCTCCCCCCCTCTCTCTCCCCCCCTC
This sequence comes from Scyliorhinus torazame, assembly GCF_047496885.1. Lineage (NCBI taxonomy): Eukaryota > Metazoa > Chordata > Chondrichthyes > Carcharhiniformes > Scyliorhinidae > Scyliorhinus > Scyliorhinus torazame. The sequence continues at coordinate 15,369,831 of NC_092731.1, read as the reverse complement.
TCTCTCCCCCCCTCTCTCTCCCCCCCTCTCTCTCCCCCCCTCTCTCTCCCCCCCTCTCTCTCCCCCCTCTCTCTCCCCCCCCTCTCTCCCCCCCCTCTCTCCCCCTCTCTCCCCCCCTCTCTCCCCCCTCTCTCTCCCCCCTCTCTCCCCCCCTCCCCCCTCTCTCTCCCCCCTCTCTCTCTCCCCCCTCTCTCTCCCCCCTCTCTCTCCCCGCCTCTCTCTCTCCCTGCCTCTCTCCCCTTCTCTCCTCCCTCTCTCCCCCTCTCCCCCCCCGCTCTCCCCCTCTCTCTCCCCCCTCTCTCCCCCCTCTCTCCCCCCTCTCTCCCCCCTCTCTCCCCGCCTCTCTCCCCCCCTCTCTCCCCACCTCTCTCCCCCCTCTCTCTCCCTCCCCCTCTCCCCCCTCTCTCTCCCACCCTCTCTCTCCCACCCTCTCTCTCCCCCCCTCTCTCTCCCCCCCTCTCTCTCCCCCCTCTCTCTCCCCCCCTCTCTCTCCCCCCCTCTCTCTCCCCCCCTCTCTCTCCCCCCCTCTCTCTCCCCCCCTCTCTCTCCCCCCCTCTCTCCCCCCCTCTCTCCCCCCTCTCTCCCCCCCTCCCTCCCCCCTCTCTCCCCCCCTCCCCCCTCTCTCTCTCCCCCCTCTCTCTCCCCGCCTCTCTCTCTCCCTGCCTCTCTCCCCCCTCTCTCCTCCCTCTCTCCCCCTCTCTCCCCCCGCTCTCCCCCTCTCTCTCCCCCTCTCTCTCCCCCTCTCTCTCCATCTCTTTCTCTCCCTCTCTCTCCCTCTCTCTCCCTCTCTCTCCCCCTCTCTCCCCCCTCTCTCTCCCCTCTCTCCCTCTCTCTTTCTCCCACTCTCTCCCTCTCTCTCTCTCTTTCTCCCACTCTCTCCCTCTCTCTCTCTCCCCCTCTCTCTCTCTCCCTCTCTCTCTCCCCCTCTCTCTCTCCCCCCCCCCCTCTCTCTCCCCCTCTCTCCCTCTCTCTTTCTCTCTCTCTCCCCGTCTATCTTTCCCTCTCTCTTTCTCTCTCTCTCCCTCTCTCTCCTCCCTCTCCCCCCCCCTCTCTCTCTCTCTTTCTCCTCCTCTCTCTCTTCCACCCCTTTCTAGACCTTTCCACTCCTCCCCGCCTTCAACCTTCTCCCCCTCCCCTCACGCCTCCTCACTATTCGCCCCACCCCCTCTCGTCACCCCTCTTCATCCTTCTCGCACCCCCCCCCCCCCACCCCTCCATCCCTCCCTCCGCATCGCTCTGTTATGTTCTGTGATCTCACCATTGCAATGATGTACACAGTGATGTGTTGGGTGCTCTGCTACACAGACGAACCAACACGGTTGCGAATGGTACAACTCAGTTTTATTACTAACATTTATTTACAGTGGTAAACTGTTTACTGAGGTTCGATCATAACCCTGGAATCTGTGGACCTATTCCTAACACTATCTTGTAGTGGCACTCAGCACATGGTGGATGTCTGAGTGGCTTGCTGTGAGCTCTGTGCCCTGAGCTGTCTCCTGCTGGAATGCCCGGGAAGTGTCGTGTTCCCTGTTTTGTACTGTGTATGCTCTTGCCTGTGATTGGCTGTGGTGTTGTGTGTGTTGATTGATCCATTGATCTGTCCATCAGTATGTATGTATGTTTGTACCATGATGTTTACCTGAATATCATGACACACAGGACATTGAATTGTTTAACGAGAACGATGATTTATTGATGAACACGTGGAAAGATAACAGGTTAATAATAATAATCTTTATTAGTGTCACAAGTAGGCTTACATTAACACTGCACACAAGTAGGCTTACATTAACACTGCAATGAAGTTACTGTGAAAAGCCCCTCGTCGCCACATTCCGGCGCCTGTTCGGGTACACAGAGGGAGAATTCAGAATGTCCAATTCACCCAACAAGCACGTCTTTCGGGACTTGTGGGAGGAAACCGGAGCACCCGGAGGAAACCCACGCAGACAGAGGGAGAAAGTGCAGACTCCGCACAGACAGTGACCCAAGCTGGGAATCGAACCTGTGAAGCAACAGTGCTAATCACTGTGCTACCGTGCCTACTATCCAGGCAAAGGCACTTAATGAGTTTGGTGAACTCTCCTGGAGCTATCCTATGTGCGAGTGTCCTCTCATACGCCTTACTACCAACTGCCGGGTATCTCACGCACGTGACTGATGTCTGACGCCACCAGCTGGTTGGAGGTCGCCTCACTAACGATGCACAAAACTATTCACAGGCAAGTCACCACACCCCCCACAACAACCCCATCGCTGTGGGGTCTGGAGTCACGTGCAGGACAGACCGGGTAAGGACGGCAGATTTCCTTCCCTAAAGGGGGACATTAGTGAACCAGATGGGTTTTTACGACAATCGATGATCGTTGTCACGGCCGCCGTGACTGAGACCAGCTTTCAATCCCGAATTTTATTCATTGAATTTAAATTCCATTAATTGCCGGGGGTGGGGGTTGAAACCGGGTCACCCGGAGCCTGGGGCCTCTGGATTACTAGTCCAGTGCCATTACAGCTACCCCCCCCCCCACCCCACCCGACTCCCAAGGGCTTGCATGGAGCATAAACATGGCTGGGGAATTATAGGGATGAATGGCCAACCTGTGGACAGCCAGGTTCAATCTCGTTGTGTGATGTGTTTGTGAGCCACTGTGTGTAATGGTCACTTTTTTGTTTATCTCCCGCAGTTTACCTGCTGTGTGGCATCACCATGATGCTTCTGCTCATCCAGGCGTTCCACAAGGCAGCGGGACTACACGGCATCACCCAGATCTTCGACCTCCCCATGGCTGAGGGCGAGGAGGACAGCGAGGAGGTGGGCCTGCACCCGGCAAGCCCCTGCCCCCCCCTCAAGAGCAATGGGCTGAAACCCGACCACCAGCTGCAGGGCCCGTCCGAGCCCCCTGCCTACGAGTCTATCGCGCCCTCCATCAACCGGTGACGGAGGGGGTGGGGGAGGGGCCAGCGGATTGCGGATTGGGGAGCGTGGCAGGGGTTGAGGGTCAGGGGTGGAGGTTCATGACCTCTCTCTCTCTCTCTCTCTCTCTCCCTCGCTCTCTCCAGGCCCGGTCAATTCGAGGTAGGCCAACTTGGCTTTGGGAGCTGTCACCTGCCAAGGCCCTCCGTGCCCCCACTCGGCGGGGGGGGGGGGGGGGAGGGCGGGCCTGCACTGCCTCTTCGGCCTGGGCCCTGGCAGCATTCTCGCCCCCCCCCCCCCCGCCCCCAAGTCAGCCTCGCCCAGCTCCATCACTTCCCGACTGCCAGACTCCCCCGATCCTCCAACACCGGGAAAATGGTCAGGTTGCCACGGCAAATTGGCCTTACCTTTCCAGGCTCTGGCCTTGTTTATTTATTGTAACTGTATTTAAAAGGGGGGGGGGGGAAACTGCCTGATAACGTTAGAACCCTTGGGGGGGGTGGAGGGGGAGATAGAATCGACCCTCACTTCTTAACGATCGTCCTGCGGCCCTGGCCCGGCTTTCGGAGGCGACGCCCCCGTTGGTCGAATTGCCCATTCAAACAATGAAAATTCTGAAAATTCAAAGCCCCATGTCTGACCTGTGGCCCAGGCTGCCTCTTTCCACCCGTGGAATATTTCTCCACTTCCGATCGGGCGCGACTAAAGTCCGCCACCTTTCCTTAATGTCTCTCACTTCTGGACCTCCTATCGTCCACCCTTCGCGGCGTGTCGGCCTCCCATCGCCTTCGTTCTCGCCGTCCTCCACCCTCGCCCCCTTTCCAAAACTGTTCAGTTATAAATCCCTCTGCAGCGTCGCTCCATCCAGTCTGTGTAACCTCCTCCTCGGGCCTTGACTCTCACTCCCTGAGGAGTTGCTGGCACCTCTTGTTTTTCGCATCTACCCTTGTCGTTCTGTGTGGATCAACTCTCAACTCCAAGCCAGAATTGGCCTGGGTCTGATTTCCATCGCAGAAGGGCTCGTGGGTTGTCCCTGGCCAATATCCATCCCTCAACCCAGTCCAAAACAGGTTATCTGGTTGGTAATACCTTAAGGTTCTCTTCTCTTCTCTCTCTTTCTTCCTCTCTCTCTCTCTCAAGGTTCTCTTCACTTTCTCTCTCTCTCTCTCTCTTTCTCTCTCTCTCTCTGTCCGTCCCCAACTGGTGTGGTTACGATGGGCAAAATGGCCTCCTTCTGTGCTATAAACATCCACGGAAACTATCTGGAATTTGAATCTTGCTGAAAAGAAACATGCTGTCAAAGTTTTTCCTCTTGCACTCATCAGGACAAACACAAGAATGCCAAATTTTGAACAATCCCCACAATTTATATTGCAGGGTGCTGGTTGGCTGAGGTGTTGCCATGGAGAACTATAGGGTCCCCAAGCAGCTGGAATTCCCTCCGTAAAACCTCCCCACTTCTCTTCCCCACTTTTAGCGTCACCTCAAAGCCCATGTTTCTGGGCCGAGCCTTCAGTTCCACCTCACGGTCTGGCTGCCTCCAGGGCCGATTGTTCACTTGCCTGTCTCATATCCATTTGCAATACGCCGTGGGTGGGGGGGAGAGGGGGGGCGGTGTTGGGGCAGCCGATGCTCAACATGAGCCAGCAAAGAAGGAGACCCTTCAGCCCACCTTGAGCAGGGCACCCCGGGCTCACCCACGAGGTGGTTGTGATGGAGGAGGGAGGGGGGGGGGGGGCAAAGAGATGACTTCCGTCCTGGGAACCGGACCCCTGCAACGCCACCTTCAGTGGGGTGAGGCAGGATCGAAGGGCGCGATTTGGCGGCCTCGACGCGCCTGAATCGGTGTCCCGACGGGGGCCGTCGAATCTCGCGGCGCTCGCGCCCCGTCTCGCGAGAGACAGCAGAACCTCCTGGGGCGCCGGGGTCCGGGCCTTGCTCCCGCTGGGCAAGATCAGCAGATTTAAATGAGCCACTAGGCTCGTTTGGCTTCATAAGAACGTAAGAACTAGGAGCAGGAGTAGGCCATCTGGCCCCTCGAGCCTGCTCCGCCATTCAATGAGATCATGGCTGATCTTTGTGGACTCAGCTCCACATTCCGGCCCGAACACCATAACCCTTAATCCCTTTATTCTTCAAAAATCTATCTATCTTTATCTTAAAACCATTTAATGAAGGAGCCTCTACTGCTTCACTGGGCAAGCAATTCCATAGATTCACAACCCTTTGGGTGAAGAAGTTCCTCCTAAACTCAGTCCTAAATCTACTTCCCCTTATTTTGAGGCTATGCCCCATTCTTGGAGGGATTCCCGATATTGCTGGCACTGCCCAAGGCCGTGCTGACTGAAGATCGAAATCTCCCTGCGGCTACCTTTGAACGCCAGGTGGGGGTGCCAGTTCTGATTGGGCACCTTCCCATCCCAGTCAGAAGACCTTCTCCATCTCCAACGCTCCCGGAAAAGCAAATTCCTTTTCCTGTGGGAGGGTAAACCCTCCTTACAATTGCTCGTCCCAGAAAGATTAGATCCTTGAGGATCGCAGCACATTTTCTGGGCGGGTGGATTTTGCACGGCCCAAAGTAGTTTTTTTTTTTTAACTGGCTGTGATTAAATCTGACTTGTTTTGTTGTTACTTCTGATGTCAGGGTAACCTCATGATGTGAGTTATTTCCAGCTCATCACCGAGCGTGCCAGGGTTAATTTGAATAGTGACTCATTGGGTGTGCATGTGTTTGTGCTCACAAACACCGAGAGGCTTCCGTCTCTCCAGTCCTCGCACTAACACCTGGGTCCAGGTTTAACCAGTTCCACCTTTTGTGTGCAGCGAGCGGGAGGGGACAGGATAAAGGCTAGTCTAATTTGCCTTTTCTTCAGAGGCAGCAGATGTGACAAGAGGCGAACCAGGAGAGGAGCTCAGAGGCTGGGAATTCTGACGTGGGTAACTCACCTCCTGGCTCCCCAAAGCCTGTCCACCATCTACAAGGCACAAGTCAGGAGTGTGAGGGAATGCTCTCCACTTGCCTGGGTGAGCGCAGCTCCAACAACACTCGAGAAGCTCGACACCATCCAGGACAAAGCAGCCCCGCTTGATTGGCACCCCATCCCCAAACACTCACTCCCACCGACGCACAGTAGCAGCCGTGTGTACCGTCTACAAGATGCACTGCAGCAACTCACCAAGGCTCCTTCGACAGCATAATAATATCATCTAATAATCTTTTTATTAAAATAAATTTAGTGTACCCTATCATTTTTTTTCCAATTAAGGGGCAATTTAGCGTGACCAATCCACCTACCCTGCACATCTTTGGGTTGTGGAGGTGAAACCCACGCAGACACGGGGAGAATGTGCAAACTCCACACGGACAGTGACCCAGAGCCGGGATCGAACCTGGGATCTCGGCGCCGTGAGGCAGCAGTGCTAACCACTGTGCTACCGTGCTGCCCAATATAATAATCTTTATTGTCACAAGTAGGCTTACATTAATGCTGCAATGAAGTTACTGTGAAAAGTCCCTAGTCGCCACATTCCGGCGCCTGTTCGGGTACACAGAGGGAGAATTCAGAACGTCCAAATTACCTAACAGCACGTCTTTTGGGACTTGTGGGAGGAAACCGGAGCTCCCGGAGGAAACCCACGCAGACACGGGGAGAGCGTGCAGACTCCGCACAGACAGTGACACAAGTCGGGAATCGAACCTGGCACCCAGATGCTGTGAAGCCACAGTGCTAGCCCCTGTGCAACCGTGCATCCAAACTCGCGATCTCTAGAAGGACGAGGGCAGTAGATACCTGGGAACCCTGCCACCTGGAGGTTCCCCTCCGAGCCACTCACCACCCCGACTTGGAAATATATCGGCCGTTCCTTCACTCTCGCTGAGTCAAAATCCCGGAACTCCCTCCCTAACAGCACGGTGGGTGTACCTACAGCACACAGACCGCAGCGGCTCAAGATGTTGCTCACCACCACCTTCTCAAGGGCAACTAGGGATGGGTGATAAATGCTGGGCCCGGTCAATGGCCCCCCTATCCCGTGAACGAATTTTTAAAAAATGGTCACACACATCTGAGTGCTATTCGGCCGGGAGTGTGAAGTTAAAGGGATGGGATTCTCTCTGGGTTCCTGACTATCCTGACCGCAAAAATGACTTTACGCTGAAGTGGGCGTGACCTCAGACGGGAGGCCCACCCTTGCCTGAATAGAGGCTCTGAAGCAGCCAATCAATGACCATTTCCCGGCCAGCCTCAATTTTTCGGCAGGAGGAAACGAGGATTGAACCCCTTTGGGGGAAATTCCGAAATACAACTAAGTTACCTCTCGAGCGGGAAGGGTGAGGAACGCCTCTGTCAGAAGCCCCTCCCCCCCCCCCCCCCCTCTGAGGTTGGGCAATACCCATCTCCTCCCCCCGGTCCGGCACCCTCCAGACATCCCTCCCTCTCCTGACCCTATTGTCGAGACTCCCCTCATGCCCCCTCCTCCCACCCTCCAACAGGCCTTCCCTACTTTTCCCGACCTGGGACCCCTTCAACCTGTCTCTGGTTCCCTGACTTTAGAGGGCAGCACGGTAGCACAAGTGGTTAGCACTGTGGCTTCACAGCGCTAGGGTCCCAGGTTCGATTCCCCGCTGGGTCACTGTCTGTGCGGAGTCTGCACGTTCTCCCCGTGTCTGCGTGGGTTTCCTCCGGGTGCTCCGGTTTCCTCCCACAGTCCAAACACGTGCAGGCTAGGTGGGTTGGCCGTGCTAAATTGCCCTCAGTGTCCAAAAAGGTTAGAAGGGGTTTTTGGGTTACGGGGATAGGGTGGAAGTGAGGGCTTAAGTGGGTCGGTGCAGACTCGATGGGCCGAATGGCCTCCTTCTGCACTGTATGTTCTTTGTTAGTCGCCGACATCTACCTGAATTTCCTCTTCCGTCCACTGTGGCACTGTTGCTGCTGCTGCCGGCCAATCAGATTGGCCTCTCGAGGCGAGATGTCCTCCCGTGTGAGGCGGGGGTGAAGTCGCTCCTGCAGCCAATCATCGGCGTGCAAATTGGCACAGAATCATAGAATACAATCATAGAATCCCTACAGTGCAGAAGGAGTCCATTCGGCCCATCGAGTCTGCACCGACCATCCGAAAGAGCTCCCTACCTCACCAGGCTCCCGCCCTATCGTGCGAGGGACGCCAAGGGTAAATTGATCACGGCCAGTCCACCTAACCTGCACGTCTTTGGATGTGGGAGTAAACCGGAGCACCCGGAGGAACCCCACGCAGACACGGGGAGAACGTGCAGACCCCGCACAGACAGTGACCCAAGCCGGAATCGAACCCGGGCCCCTGGCGCGGTGAGGCAGCAGTGCTAACCACCGTGCCGCCCTGGCAGTCGGAAAGGGCGGGGGGGGGGGGGGTGCGTCCCTCCTGCTGATTGGATACCAGGGAACAAGTCGCCCCCACCATCAGAAGAATTCAGGACGTGGGCAGTTTTAAAAATTGTGACTATGAAGCCAATCTGAGCCGCCAAAAGTTAAAAAGAAAAAATGTTTACCCGCAAATACACAGAATAACTCCAGATGGCCTATTTTAATTTCAAGTCTATTTTTCTGTTGATTCATATTCTACTGACGGCCCTAGTTACCTGGCCACGGACTTGCTATGTAAAGACCTCATTTGTTTTCAGGCATTATTTTTAGAAAGTCTCTCTTAAAATCCTGAGCCCGGCTCTAAGCGGCACTAATACAGAGCGGATCGCCTGGTGCACATCTGTCCTGAGTTCAGGTCCATTGTTTAAACCTTCCTCAGTCTCGACTGAAATGCCACCTCCGAGGGCATTTAACAGCAGTGTATTTGGAGCCACATGTAGGTCAGACTGGGAAAGGGCGGCCAATTTCCGTCCCATAGGGGACATTAGTAAACAGTCCCATACAGCCTGTCAGATTGACAACCAGTGATACTCACTGCCCAGGAACCCGGCATATCAACATCCCCACTGACCCCACACACCACACGCTCCCCACTGACCCCACACACACACACACACACCAGCCGGACAGCACTGTGGGTGTCCCTACACCACATGGACTACAGCAGTCCTAGACGGTGGCCCAACACCGCCATCTCAAGGGGCAAATAGGAATTGCGCCAGTGACACACTTACTTCAAGAATTAATTAAATCAGAAATCGGCCAGTGAATCGTGTTGGCCTCCCAGAGGCTCAAAGTCAGAATCTAACCCGAGGCAAGAACCATTCCCTCCCCGGGTCAGGTACACCACTAAGGCCGACTTTCCAATAAGCCTGTCACTTTGATGGCGGAAACGATGTTTCGCTCCAGGAGTGATTCCACGCACAATTAGGGCGAAGGTATATTAAACAAACTTTATTACTGATACAGTATTACTAACTTTAACCTCATGAAGACAAATACCTTTCAATTACCAGTTAAACAATGCTTAACAGCACGGTGGCACAGTGGGTTAGCCGAGGTCCCAGGTTCGATCCCGGCTCTGGGTCACTGTGCATGTGGAGTTTGCACATTCTCGCTGTGTTTGCGTGGGTTTCGCCCCCACAACCCAAAGTTGTGCAGGTTAGGTGCTTGGCCATGCTAAATTGCCCTTTAATGCCCCTTAATTGTGAAAAAAAGAATTGGGTACTCTAAATTTATCTTTTAAAATCCTGTGACACAATAAACCTTAACTGCTATCTTTATCTCCACTCAAACAACATCCATCTCCGGTCAAAACCCACTTTTAAATACAGCTAGCACACTCAGGAATATTTACTCTAGAGAGACGTCTTGGATAAACCACTTTGAGCAAGAGAGAGATCCTTGAGGAACCAGCTGCAGATTCTTGCCTGTCCAAATTTACTGTTTAAACTGCCAGCCTTTGAAATTGCTCCTATCCTCGTTCACAGGAGAATCTTTAACTCACTGTCTTGAGATCAGCTGCTTCTGATCTGTCCCCGGTCAAATCTTTAACCGAGCCGTTTTGAAAGAGACTGCTGAAGTCTGCCCACCGACAGATCTAACCCTCATTGAATTGAGAGCACAGCTGCTTGGTCTGGTCCCATCCCAATCGAAAACTGAATTTTCTTTAAACTGAGGAACTCGACGCCCGACTGCTCCAGCCCCCGACTCCTCAAGTTAACTCCATCATCTCACTAAACTGAACACAATGGGTGGGATTCTCCTTTGACTGATGCCGATTGGAAGCACGATTGGGTGGAGAATAGGTTCCGACACCAAAATTGGGGTGGGCGCCGATTTGACGCCAAATCGCAATTCTCCGTCACCTCGACAGCAGTGGCAATGTGGTCCGGAGCACACGTGCATTAAACGCCATTTGCACGTCATTAGCGGGCCCGACCCGGTATTCTCCGGGGCCGCCGCGATTCCCGACGGTGAGGTTCACTTCTGCTTTTAAAAATCGTGAAACCAGCGTAGTGGCTTCCTGTTCGGGAGAGAGGGGGTACGAAAAGTGTCCAACATCACCATAGTTTGCCGACAGTTGTGCCGCTGGCCGAGGGAGCTTCTGTCAGGGCCGGGGGGGGGGGGGGGGGGGGAGTAGCAGGGGGTGACCAGGAGGTGGGCAGTGGGGTCAGGGTGGACGGGCACGGAACACCATTGCCGCAGCTGGAAAGTCAGCCATGCAGCTGCGCACGCCGCCGACTGCCCACCGTGAACTTAGGGTCACGGGTTGTATGGGTGTTCTCCCCCCCCCCCCCCCCCCGGGCACTCCCCTAGGTGCCCTCTGCTGTATGGGCGTGCTCCAGCACAACCAGCGCCATCTTGTTGGCTGGGATGAGTGTGTGTGGGGAGTGCAATGTGTATGTGCGGCTGCAGCTTGTCAGCCTCCCGGGTGTCAACCACAGACCCACCGAACCCCGCACCATTTTCCATTGGAATCGATTGTGTTCCACGTGGCGACGGTGCTAACCTCTCCATTGTCGTTGAATCGGTCCAGGTTCGACGCCAGTTTTGCTGTCGTGAAAGTCCACGAATCCTGCCCCGGCGGCAACACTTAGTCTCAGGAATGGAGAAACACGCCCCTTGCCTCTAATTAGCTACTCCCCCAGGGAACCCTCGACAAAAGTCCATCAGCCCAAACTTTTACGATGCTTTAGTTACACCTCTGTCTCCAAAAGGTCGAGCTGCCTTTCCAACCAGGATTATTTAAAACGTGACCGCAGCAGTCACACACACTAACCCAGACTTTTAGCCCTTAACTGCACCACATATGTCTGAAATCGCTACATGCATCACAAGCCAATGAATGCTCCTCGGAGCATGAAGGCCGTGATGTGGCTACTGAGATGGGCGAGGAATTGGGGGGTGGGGGGGGGGGGGGTGGAGGGTTGTGTTCCATGCCGACTTTGGGGTGCGGGGCTGGCAGTCCCACCTTCCGGAATATTGTTCCCATCCAGGTGGTCTTTGAAAAAGGAATTGACATAACACCCAGGAAGTCAAAGAAGAGACCAAGAAAAACACTCGGAGATTTGTTGACTGATAAACCTGAAGATTCTCCATGTCAGTCGTACTAACATGAGTGGAATGAGTTGTGAATGTTTTACATTCTTCACCGTAAAAAAATATTGGGACAAAGGGATGATTGTGTCATGAACCATCCATTCAACCAAAGAAAAGATTTGCATTTATATAGCGCCTTTCATGATCTCTGGGCATCCCCAGCCAATGAGGTGCTTTTTACGCGGCAGTCACCATTGCAATTTAGGAAGTACAGCAGCCAATTTGCACACAGCAAGATCCCACACGCAACAAAGTGATAACGATCAGATATCCCCCCCCCCCTTCTCTTGTTCGAAAAAGGGCCACGGGATCTTTTACACCCACCCAGGACGGCAGGCGGGGCCCCAGTTTACTGTCTCATCCAAAAGGACGGCACCCCATCTCCACCTCCCACCCCCCCAGATTTGGCAGCCCGGAACTGAGGGTGGTTGCGCGTTGGAGTGCTCTGCCTGAAACATTTTACCGTTTGTTTCCCAAGATTACGACGTTGTTCCAAGGCGAGCAACGTTCAGGTTTACTGGGCTGATTGTGTAATGGTGGCCGTATGGCTCAGTGGGTTAGCGTCCCCACTTCTAGACCAGACGTTCCAGGTTCCAGTCCCACTTCAGGACTTGACGGCCCTGGAAGATGTGTTCATAACTAGGCCAAACTGGTTAATTATCGGCCTGTAAACCCACCCAATGATGGCAGGCAGTAAGAGTGGGAGAGTTTTCGTGGTCAGACGCATGGAAGATGGCAACGGCAACGGTGGTTTGCCAAACATAGCCATGGGCAAAGTCAATGGAAGGGCGGCCAACTTAGAACCTGGTACCTGTAGGAGGAAGAATGGCAATATACAGCGGGTGGATACACTTCCTGTGCCCATAGATTGTAGAATCGCTACAGTGCAGAAGGACACCATTCGGCCCATCGGGAGTGCACTAACCCTCTGAAAGTGCACCCTACTTAGGCCCACTCCCCCGCCCCATCCCCAGCCAACCTGCACGAAGGCAATGAAGTGCATTCTAATGTCTCCTATTTCTATCTGTATGTATCATTTTTATATACTATGGGCCCATTCGCTGGCCTCCCTCGCGCATGTTTCACGGTGGCAGCTGGCACCTCAACTCTTCTTCAGCAGCAGAGTTTTCTCGTCCCACCGGGATTAATGGGATTTCCCATTGGATCCACTCCACATTTCTGGGAAAACAGCAATGGGGGTGGGGCGTGGACACGTTCATGTGGAGACGGCGAGAATACAAGAGCAGGGATGTACTTCCGAGGCTGTATAAGGCTCTGGTCAGACCCCATTTGGAGTACAGTGAGCAGTTTTGGGCCCCGTATCTAAGGGAGGATGTGCTGGGGCCTTGGAAAGGGTCCAGAGGAGGTTCACAAGAATGATCCCTGGAATGAAGAACTTGTCGTATGAGGAACGGTTGAGGACTCTGGGTCTGTGCTCATTGGAGTTTAGAAGGATGAGGGGGGATCGTATTGAAACTTACAGGATACTGCGAGGCCTGGATAGAGTGGGCGTGGAGAGGATGTTTCCACTTGTAGGAAAAACGAGAACCAGAGGACACCATCTCAGACTAAAGGGACGATCCTTTAAAACCGAGATGAGGAGGAATTTCTTCAGCCAGAGGGTGGTGAATCTGTGGAATTCTTAGCCGCAGAAGGCTGTGGAGGCCAAATCACTGAGTGTCTTTAAGACAGAGATAGATAGGTTCTTGATTAATAAGGGGATCAGGGGTTATGGGGAGACGGCAGGAGAATGGGGATGAGAAAAATATCAGCCATGATTGAATGGCGGAGCAGACTCGATGGGCTGAATGGCCTCAACCTGCTCCTAATTTGTATGGATGACTGTTTTCTGTGGCTCATTCTCCCGGAACTAGGTCACTAGCCTGAGGCCAGAGGATACAGCCTGAGCAGCACATCAAACATGGTTGAGCAGGACTCTGCTGCACTTACTGTCTTGCTATTCAGATAAACATCATGGTGCAAACACACACACACACTGATGGACAGATCAACGGACCAATCAACACACACGCAACATCACAGCCAATCACAGGCAAGAGCATACACACTATAAAACGGGGAACGCGACACTTCCGGTTCATTCCAGCAGGAGACAGCTCAGGGCACAGAGCTCACAGCAAGGCTCAGACATTCACCATATGCTGAGTGCCTCTCCAAGATAGTGTAAGGGCTAGGTCCACAGATTAGAGGGTAGTGAACGAACCACAGTAACCAGTTTACAGATGTTGTTAATGTTAGTAATAAAACTGAGTTGTACCTTCCGCAACCATGTTGGTTCGTCTGTGTAGCAGAGCACCCAACACGACACTTACTGCCTGCTTCAGATGTGTTTGGAGCATGGAAATAGGAGTAGACCATTGGGCCTATCGAGCCTGCTCGGCCATTCATTGTGATCATGGCTCTATCTCCAGACTCAGGCGCTCTCCCCAAACCCCTTCATACCTTTAGAATCTAGAAACCTATCCAATTCCTTCTTAAATATATTCAGTGATTGGGCCTTCACGGCCTTCTGTGGTAGACAATTTCATAGGTTCACCATCTACTCAGTGAAGAAGTTTCTCCTCGACTCAGTCCTAAATGGCCCGCTCTGTATCCTGAGACTGCGACTCCCCTCGTTGTAGAACCCTCCCCTCCCCCCCCTCCCCCAGCCAGAGGAAACATCATCCCAGCATCCACTCTGTCCAGCCCTGTCGGAATTTGGTCCGTTTCAGTGAGATCCCCTCCTCATTCTTCTAAACTCCAGTGACTACAGGCCCAGTTAACCCAATCCCTCCTCCTACGACAATCCTGCCATCCTGGGATTCAGTCCGGCGAACCATTGCTGCTGCACCCCCTCTACGGAACGTATATCCTTTCTTCGTCAAGGAGATCAAAACTGACCACAATGTCCCAGGTGTGGTCAAACCAAGGCCACAGCTACACTGAGACATCCTTGCTCCTGTACTCCAACCCTCTGGCAACGAAGGCCAATGAAGGATTTGCAAGTTGATGATCAATCCGTTGCGAACTTGTCCATCAGGTCCTGGAGAGAGACTCGAGCCCAGAGCTATGGGCTCAGAGACCAACCTCACCAGATCTGAGATGCTATGACTGACAGAGAGGAGGGGAAAGGCTGGAGAGGTGTGTAACAATATTTATAGTGTAAGGAATACAAAGGGTTAACAATTTGACGTTAATACTTCTCACCACCAGATGGAGATAAGGAGCAGTCATAGAAATATCATGTGACTCCTGGCATTCTGGGAGAAGGTGTTTCGGCGTGAGCGAGATTAGTTGCGTAGTTGAGAGATCTGTAGTTAGAGATATCGTATAGTTTAATTTAATAATCTTTTACCTTGTGACTTGTTCGAATCTTACATAAGTAGTGTCAATAAATCGGCTTTGTTCATTTACTGGGCTTGATGTTCTTTGTTCTACACTCCGCACTCATGACATTTACAAAACAGAGAACATCAGAAGGTGAAGGCCGAGGTTGACCTGACATAGATATTCCCGCTCAGGAGGCGGTACAGAGGAGATTTTCCAGGATGGTGCCAGGATTGGGGAATTTGATCTTAGAACAATGATGGGATAAGCTGGGGTTGGTTTTTAATCAACTGGGAAGGCCGAGAGGAGATTGAACCGAGGGTTAAAACATGGAGGGGCCTAGAGAGAATAGGATGGATTGGATTGGATTTGTTTATTGTCACGTGTACCGAGGTACAGTGAAAAGTATTTTTCTACGAGCAGCTCAACAGATCATTAATTACATGTGAAGAAAAGGGAATAAAAGAAAATACATAATAGGGCAACACAACATATACAATGTAACTACATAAGCACTGGCATCGGGTGAAGCATACAGGGTGTAGTGTTAATGAGGTCAGTTCATAAGAGGGTCATTTAGGAGTCTGGTGACAGCGGGGAAGAAGCTGTTTTTGAGTCTGTTCGTGCGTGTTCTCAGACTTCTGTATCTCCTGCCCGATGGAAGAAGTTGGAAGAGTGAGTAAGCCGGGTGGGAGGGGTCTTTGATTATGCTGCCTGCTTTCCCCAGGCAGCGGGAGGTGTAGATGGAGTCAATGGATGGGAGGCAGGTTCGTGTAATGGACTTGGCGGTGTTCACGACTCTCTGAAGTTTCTTGCGGTCTTGGGCCGAGCAGTTGCCATACCAGGCTGCGATGCAGCCCGATAGGATGCTTTCTATGGTGCATCTGTAAAAGTTGGTAAGAGTCAATGCCGAATTTCCTGAGTTTCCTGAGGAAGTATAGGCGCTGTTGTGCTTTCTTGGTGGTAGCGTCGACGTGGGTGGACCAGGACAGATTTTTGGAGATGTGCACCCCTAGGAATTTGAAACTGCTAACCATCTCCACTTTAGCCCCGTTGATGCTGACAGGGGTGTGTACAGTACTTTACTTCCTGAAGTCAATGACCAGCTCTTTAGTTTTGCTGGCATTGAGGGAGAGATTGTTGTCGCTGCACCACTCCACTAGGTTCTCTATCTCCCTCCTGTATTCGGACTTGTCGTTATTCGAGATCCGGCCCACTATGGTCGAATCGTCAGCAAACCTGTAGATGGAGTTGGAACCAAATTTTACCACGCAGCCGTGTGTGTACAGAGAGTAGAGTAGGGGGCTAAGCACGCAGCCTTGTGGGGCCCAGGTATTGAGGACTATTGTGGAGGAGGTGTTGTTGTTCATTCTTACTGATTGTGGGCTGTTGGTCAGAAAATCAAGAATCCAGTTGCAGAGTGGGGAGCCAAGTCCTAGGTTTTGGAACTTTGATATGAGCTTGGCTGGGATTATGGTGTTGAAGGCGGAGCTGTAGTCAATAAATAGGAGTCTGATGCAGGAGTCCTCGTTGTCGAGATGCTCTAGGGATGAGTGTAGGGCCAGGGAAATGGCGTCTGCTGTGGACCGGTTGCGACGGTATGCGAATTGGATCAAGGCGTTCTGGGAGTATGGAGGTGATGCGCTTCATGATCAACCTCTCGAAGCACTTCATTACGACTGAAGTCAGGGCCACCGGACGGTGGTCATTGAGGCACGTTGCCTGGTTCTTCTTTGGCACCGGTGTGATGGTGGATGGACATAGGACTTGAGCGGGTTCGAGAGGCTTACTTCTTTATTTTGTATCTTCATATGACCTGTTTCCTTTCAGTGAGAGGCAGAAGCAGGGGGTCTAGATTTTAATTAGTTGGTTGAAGGATTGGGGGAGAGTTGAGGAGAGGTTTGTTTCCAGCTGAACGATTGGGGTCGGGAACTTGTCCCGCGAAAGGTTGGTGAAGGCAGAAACACCCTCACATTTATAAAATACCAGGATACATGCTTGAAATGCCGTGATCTACAGGGCCACAGAGCGAGAACTGGAAAGTGGTACAGCTCTTCTACAGACAGCGCCGACATGACTACGTTGTAGTGTTCTATAATCCTACGATGGAGTAGATGTAGAAAAGATGTTTCCCTCTTGTGGCACAATGCAAAACCAGGGCCTACAGCAGGAAGAGGGTATGGTGTGTGTGCTTTGCACAAAGGCAGGTCTTTAGCTCATTGTCAAAGCTCTGACACAGAGCCACCCGGTCTCGAAACGTCAGCCCTCGTTCTCTCTCTCCATAGATGCTGTCAGACCTGCTGCGATTGTCCGGCATTTTCTGTTTTTGTTTCAGATTCCAGCGTCCGCAGTCATTTGCCTTGATTTTTAGCTCAGTGTCTGAAGACATATAGGTACAGCTTCTTCCCCACAGCTACTAGACTCCTCAACGACTCCCCCCTCGGACTGATCTGTTCCCTGTAAGAACACTATTCACGACGCCCTATGCTGCTCTTGCTCATTTATTTGCTTTGTTTGGCCCCTTGTTCCGCACTGTAACCAATCACTGTTTGTCGATGTACCACTTGTCAATGTTCTCTGTCATTATTCTTTTTTTTGTCTACTGCGTACGTTCCCTTGGCCACAGAAAAATACTTTTCACTGTACTTCGGTACATGTGACAATAAATCAAATCAAACATATCACTCTGAGCCGTTTTCTTGGCGGTTTTGGTCAGTGGTGGTTCGGCCATTGAAATAGGAACAGGAGGAGGCCATTCGGCCCCTCGAGCCTGCTCCACCATTTACTAAAATTGTGGCTGATCCTACAATCACTAAATCCACTATCCTGCCTTCTCTTAATTCCCCGACCGATTATGAACCTCTCGATCCCAGCCTGGAAAATGTTCAAGGACTCTGCCTCCACAGCACCCTGGGATAAAGAATTCCAAAGGTGCACCACCCACAGGGAGAAGAACGTTTTCCTCAAATCCGTCTTCGTTTTTAAAAATTAATTTGCGGATGTGGGCGTCGCTGGTGAGGCTGAGCATTTATTGCCCATCCCTAGTTGCCCTTCAGAATGTGGCGGGTGAGCCGCCTTCTTGAGCCGCTGCCGTCAACGTAGTGTAGGTACACCCACAGTGCTGTTAGAGAGGAAATTCCAGGATTTTGACCCAACGCCAGTGAAGGAACGGCCGATATATTTCCAAGTCAGGGTGGTCAGTGATTTGAAGGGGAACGTGCAGGTGGTGCTGCTCCCCATGGATCTGCTGTCCTTGTCCTCCTGGATAGTAGAGGTTGTGGTGTCGAAGGAGCCTTGGTGAGTTGCTGCAGTGCATCTTGTGGATGGTGCACACGGATGCCACTGTGTGTCAGTGGTGGGGGGGATTGAATGTTTGCAGAAGGCGTAGCAATGAAGCTTCTTGAGTATTGTTGGAGCCGCACTCATCCAGGCAAATGGGGAGTATTCCCTCACACTCCTGACTTGTGCCTTGTAGATGGTGGACAGGCTTTGGGGGGTCAGGAGGTGAGTTACTCTCCGCAGGATTCCCAGCCTCTGACCTGCCCTGGTAGCCACAGTATTTATATGGCTGGGTCCAGTTCAGTTTCTGATCAATGATAACCCCCCAGGATGTTGCTTGTGGGGGATTCAGCGAAGATAATGCCCTTGAATGTCAAGGGGCAATGGTTTGATCCTCTCTTGTTGAAGATGACCATTCCCTGGCACTTGTGTGGCATGAATATCGCTTGTCACTCACCAGCCCGAGCTTGGATACTGTCCAGGTCTTGCTGCATTTAAATGAACACCCCCTTTATTCTGCCACTCTGGTCCTCCCAGCGTTTACCCTGTCTGACCCCCTAAGAACCTGATATGTTTCAGTCATAATCACCTCTCATTCTTCTCAACTCCGAGGTGAATAGACCCAACTTGGTTAATCTTTCCTCGTCTGGCAGTCCCTCCATTCCTGGCATCATCCAGGAAAACCTCCTCTGTAACTGCCTCCAATATATCTTTCCTTAAATAAGGGGACCGAGACTGTGCCCGGTATTCTAAATATGGCCTCACCAGAACCTTGTACAGTTGCAGCGAAACCTCTTCACTTTTATACTCCAGCTCTTTGAAATAAAAGCCGGCTTTCCATTTGCCTTCCCCATTACTGTCTGCTCCTGTGTGCGGACTTTCTGGGGTTCATGAACAAGGACCCCCCCCCCAAGTCCATTTGTGCTCCAGCTTTCTGCAATCTCTCTCCATTTAAATAATAATCCGTCTTCTCACTCCTTCCTCCAAAATGAACGACCTCACATTTTCACACATCGAGTTCCATTTGCCAATTTTCTTTTTAAAAAATTATTTTAAATTTAGAGCACCCAATTCTTTCTTTCCAATTTAGCGTGGCCAATCGACCTACCCTGCACACCTTTGGGTTGTGGGGGCGAAACCCACGCAGACACGGGGAGAATGTGCAAACTCCACACGGACAGTGACCCAGAGCCGGGATCGAACCTGGGACCTCGGCGCCGTGAGACTGCAGTGCTAACCCACTGCACCACCGTGCCACCCTATATTGGATTGTACTTTACAGTGGAGTGAGAGTAAATTTGCTTTTAAAAATCTTTTGACACAGCGTGCGTTTAGGGAATGGAATACCTAAACAGATGGAAGGGGCTGGTTTAGCACACTGGGCTAAATAGCTGGCTTTTAAAGAAGACCAAGGCAGGTCAGTGGCTTGGGTTCAATTTCCGTACCAGCCTCCCCGAACAGGCGCCGGAATGTGGCGACAAGGGGCTTTTCACAGTAACTTCATTTGAAGCCTACTTGTGACAATAAGCGATTTTCGTTTTCATTTTTCATTTTATGCACTGCCTGAGAGTATGATGGGGACGGGCTCAATCATGACTTACAAAAAGTAGCGGACCCCTTTAATTGGGGAGGGGGAGCGAGGGTTCAAAAGGTCATGTGATCCAATCAGCCAATCCCGGGGGTGAGCGTGGTCTTTCCTGGGCAGAATTGATCCTGGAGCTCTGGAAGTTGGTACCGCATCCTAACTCACTGTGTATAGTGTTATGGGCCAGGGTTTTCTATCGACTACAGACATGAATACCCCACGCAGCTCCAGTAATCTATGTATAACCCTAAATGAATTCCCCCTTTAACTGTTCCAATTTAATAACAAGATCCAAGTAAAAACTCAGAGCCACAGCCCAGCCCCCAACCCAAAGTGAAAGTAAAAACTCACAGAACCACAGCCCAGCTCCACCCACACAATGACATCACTGAAGCCATGTGATAAGACAAAAACATTTCTTAAAGGGACTACCCCATGACAATAGTCGTAGTTGTTCTAAGTATTTTGCCAGTCGCTCGGACACTGCATTGGCGATGAGGATCATCGGAAGCGTCTTCGAATCGTCGCGCAAAAGAGGAAACAGATCTTGTGTTCAAATAATCCAAATCCGGAGGCACTGAGTCACCAAAATGCCTCTTCTTGGCAAATTAGAGCAGTTTGATCCTAACTCCGAAGATTGGGTTCAATATGTTGAACTTCTGCAATACTTTTCCAAGGCAAGCAAAATGGGTGAGGTGGGGGGAGGACAAGAGAATGATCATACCACTGACAGCGTGTGGATCCCAAACTTACAATTAAATCCGGAGCTTGACACCTCCAGATGCCCCGATACAAAGATTTTCACCAAAGCTAGTCGATCTTCTGAAAAGCCATTGCCATCCGAAGCCCTTGATAATGATGCAAAGGTATAAATTCAGTTTGACGACAAGAGCCACCGGAGAAGCGATTGTAGCCAGATTAAGGCAAATAGCAGAGCACTGCGAATATGGGCCTGCCCTTAATGACATGATAAGAGACCGTCTCGTGTGTGGGGTGAAAGAAATTGTGATTCAGAAGAAATTGTTGGCAGAGTCCGAGATAGCCCAGAAGAAGGCACTGGGCATTACCCTAGGTATGGAAAGCACAGAAAAAGGCTCTCTAGAGCGTCAAAGCATAGAGGGCGACGAAATCCGCCAGGTCTGGAAAGATGCTGTTCGCGGCCGGCGCACCATGATTGAGGGCGCGGGGTTAAATGAGCAGAGAAAGGCAGAAAGTGAGGGAAAGCAGAGGTAATAAAGATTCAGACAGCAGCCCAGGAACGGTGAAGAGTGCTACAGATGTGGGGTGGGGGGGGGGGGGGGGGGGGGGGGGGTTGCCAATTTAAAGAAGCCGTGTAGTTTGCCTGTGGTAGAAAAGGACACGCTAAGCATGCAGGGATAAGGAGGTCCAGTGAAAGCAGAGTCAACAATCGGGCTCCGGGCGCAGAATGGATGGCAACTCAGGAAATGGAACAAACACCTTTAGGTTGAATAATATGAAAGTGGGCAAAATAAGCTCAATTACAATAAGGCTAATGGTCTATGCTAGCCCACTTATGATGGAAGTAGACAAGGGAGCCTCCGCCACTCTAGCTGAAGAACAAGCTTACCAATACCTCCAGGGAGGGGTTCAACCCCTGAGATTAACGAACACTGCAGCCATGTTGGCCATATCCTCGGGTGAGGTTATCAAGATCACGGGGACAACCCATGCCAGTTACGGGCAGCAATCTGCTCAGCTATTCTTCATCATAAAATCAAGCCAGGCATCAAGTTTGATGGGGCGTGACAGGCTCCAAGAGATCAAGTTAAACAGGCTGGAAATATTTTAATGTAAGTGAAGGAAGCCGGCATGAAATCTGAACACCAAGAGGTATTCCAGGAAATGATCTTAGCCTTAAATTTCCTTGATGCGGATCATGTACTGGACACAGAGAGATCCGATATTGTCCAAAGTCAAGCAAATGACTCTACATGGTTGGCGTCATGACAGGACGTCACATGCGGCATGCTGGCGCAGTGGTTAGCACTGCTGCCTCACGGCGCCGAAGATCCGGGTTCGATCGCGGCCCCGGGTAACTGTCCGTGCGGAGTTTGCACATTCTCCACGTGTCTACGCGGGTCTCACCTCCACAACCCAAAGATTTGCAGGGTAGGTGGACTGGCCACGCTAAATTGCCAATTATTGGGAAAATAAAATATAAACAGAGGGGCGTGTGTAGAATTTAATGGGCAGCAGAGGGTGACTATATTTTGAAGTACAGTAGAGGGTGGGTATATCTAATTGTACAGCAGATTATGGGTGTATTCAATTTTCTACTGTAAAGTGTGGGTATTATATTGTATTGCAGAGTGTGGGTATTATATTGTATTGCAGAGTGTGGGTATTATATTGTATTGCAGAGTGTGGGTATTATATTGTATTGCAGAGTGCGGGTATTATATTGTATTGCAGAGTGTGGGTATTATATTGTATTGCAGAGTGTGGGTATTATATTGTATTGCAGAGAGTGGGTATTATAGTGTATTGCAGAGTGTGGGTATTATATTGTATTGCAGAGTGTGGGTATTATATTGTATTGCAGAGTGTGGGTATTATATTTTATTGCAGAGTGTGGGTATTATATTGTATTGCAGAGTGTGGGTATTATATTGTATTGCAGAGTGTGGGTATTATATTTTATTGCAGAGTGTGGGTATGATATTCTGTTGCAGAGTGTGTGTATTATATTCTATTGCAGAGTGCGGGTATTATATTGTATTTCAGAGTGTGGGTATTATATTGTATTGCAGAGTGTGGGTATTATATTTTATTGCAGAGTGTGGGTATTATATTGTGTTGCAGAGTGTGGGTATTATATTGTATTGCAGAGTGTGGGTATTATATTCTATTGCAGAGTGTGGGTATTATATTCTATTGCAGAGTGTGGGTATTATATTGTATTGCAGAGAGTGGGTATTATATTGTATTGCAGAGTGTGGGTATTATATTGTATTGCAGAGTGTGGGTATTATATTGTATTGCAGCATGTGGGTATTATATTGTATTGCAGAGTGTGGGTATTTTATTGTATTGCAGAGTGTGGGTATTATATTCCATTGCAGAGTGTGGGTATAATATTGTATTGCAGAGTGTGGGTATTATATTGTATTGCAGTCTGTGGGTATTATATTGTATTGCAGAGTGTGGGTATTATATTGTATTGCAGAGTGTAGGTATTATATTCTATTGCAGAGTGTAGGTATTATATTGTATTGCAGAGTGTGGGTATGAAATTGTATTGCAGAGTGTGGGTATTATATTCCATTGCAGAGTGTGGGTATTATATTGTATTGCAGAGTGTGGGTATTATATTGTATTGCAGAGTGTGGGTATTATATTGTATTGCAGAGTGTGGGTATTATATTGTATTGCAGAGTGTGGGTATTATATTGTATTGCAGAGTGTGGGTATTATATTGTATTGCAGAGTGTGGGTATTGTATTGTATTGCAGAGTGTGGGTATTATATTGTATTGCAGAGTGTGGGTATTATATTCTATTGCAGAGTGTGGTATTATATTGTATTGCAGAGTGTGGGTATTATATTTTATTGCAGAGTGTGGGTATTATATTGTATTGCAGAATGTGGGTATTATATTGTATTGCAGAGTGTGGGTATTATATTGTATTGCAGAGTGTGGGTATTATATTGTATTGCAGAGTGTGGGTATTATATTGTATTGCACAGTGTGGGTATTATATTGTATTGCAGAGTGTGGGTATTATATTGTATTGCAGAGTGTGGGTATTATATTGTATTGCAGAGTGTGGGTATTATATTGTATTGCAGAGTGTGGGTATTATATTCTATTGCAGAGTGTGGGTATTATATTGTATTGCAGAGTGTGGGTATTATATTGTATTGCAGAGTGTGGGTATTATATTGTATTGCAGAGTGTGGGTATTATATTGTATTGCAGAGTGTGGCAATTATATTGTATTGCAGAGTGTGGGTATTATATTGTATTGCAGAGTGTGGGTATTATATTGTATTGCAGAGTGTTGGTATTATATTCTATTGCAGAGTGTGGTATTATATTGTATTGCAGAGTGTGGGTAATATATTGTTTTGCAGAGTGTGGGTATTGTATTGTATTGCAGAGTGTGGGTATTATATTGTATTGCAGAGTGTGGGTATTATATTCTATTGCAGATTGTGGTATTATATTGTATTGCAGAGTGTGGGTATTATATTTTATTGCAGAGTGTGGGTATTATATTGTATTGCAGAGTGTGGGTATTATATTGTATTGCAGAGTGTGGGTATTATATTTTATTGCAGAGTGTGGGTATTATATTCTGTTGCAGAGTGTGTGTATTATATTCTATTGCAGAGTGCGGGTATTATATTGTATTGCAGAGTGTGGGTATTATATTGTATTGCAGAGAGTGGGTATTATATTGTATTGCAGAGTGTGGGTATTATATTGTATTGCACAGTGTGGGTATTATATTGTATTGCAGAGTGTGGGTATTATATTCTATTTCAGAGTGTGGTATTATATTGTATTGCAGAGTGTGGGTATTATATTTTATTGCAGAGTGTGGGTATTATATTGTATTGCAGAATGTGGGTATTATATTGTATTGCAGAGTGTGGGTATTATATTGTATTGCAGAGTGTGGGTATTATATTGTATTGCAGAGTGTGGGTATTATATTGTATTGCACAGTGTGGGTATTATATTGTATTGCAGAGTGTGGGTATTATATTGTATTGCAGAGTGTGGGTATTATATTGTATTGCAGAGTGCGGGTATTATATTGTATTGCAGAGTGCGGGTATTATATTGTATTGCAGAGTGTGGGTATTATATTGTATTGCAGAGAGTGGGTATTATAGTGTATTACAGAGTGTGGGTATTATATTGTATTGCAGAGTGTGGGTATTATATTGTATTGCAGAGTGTGGGTATTATATTTTATTGCAGAGTGTGGGTATTATATTGTATTGCAGAGTGTGGGTATTATATTGTATTGCAGAGTGTGGGTATTATATTTTATTGCAGAGTGTGGGTATTATATTCTGTTGCAGAGTGTGTGTATTATATTCTATTGCAGAGTGTGGGTATTATATTGTATTGCAGAGTGTGGGTATTATATTGTATTGCAGAGTGTGGGTATTATATTTTATTGCAGAGTGTGGGTATTATATTGTGTTGCAGAGTGTGGGTATTATATTGTATTGCAGAGTGTGGGTATTATATTCTATTGCAGAGTGTGGGTATTATATTCTATTGCAGAGTGTGGGTATTATATTGTATTGCAGAGAGTGGGTATTATATTGTATTGCAGAGTGTGGGTATTATATTGTATTGCACAGTGTGGGTATTATATTGTATTGCAGAGTGTGGGTATTATATTGTATTGCAGAGTGTGGGTATTATATTGTATTGCAGAGTGTGGGTATTATATTGTATTGCAGAGTGTGGGTATTATATTCTACTGCAGAGTGTGGGTATTGTATTGTATTGCAGAGTGTGGGTATTATATTGTATTGCAGAGTGTGGGTATTATATTGTATTGCAGAGTGTGGGTATTATATTGTATTGCAGAGTGTGGGTATTATATTGAATTGCAGAGTGTGGGTATTATATTGTATTGCAGATTGTGGTTATTATATTGTATTGCAGTGTGTGGGTATTATATTGTATTGCAGAGTGTGGGTATTATATTGTATTGCAGAGTGTGGGTATTATATTGTATTGCAGAGTGTGGGTATTATATTGTATTGCAGAGTGTGGGTATTATATTGTATTGCAGAGTGTGGGTATTATATTGTATTGCAGAGTGTGGGTATTATATTGTATTGCAGAGTGTGGGTATTATATTGTATTGCAGAGTGTGGGTATTATATTGTATTGCAGAGTGTGGGTATTATATTGTATTGCAGAGTGTGGGTATTATATTGTATTGCAGAGTGTGGGTATTATATTGTATTGCAGAGTGTGGGTATTATATTGTATTGCAGAGTGTGGGTATTATATTGTATTGCAGAGTGTGGGTATTGTATTCTATTGCAGAGTGTGGGTATTATATTGTATTGCAGAGTGTGGGTATTATATTCTATTGCAGAGTGTGGTATTATATTGTATTGCAGAGTGTGGGTATTATATTGTATTGCAGAGAGTGGGTATTATATTGTATTGCAGAGTGTGGGTATTATATTGTATTGCAGAGTGTGGGTATTGTATTGTATTGCAGAGTGTGGGTATTTTATTGTATTGCAGAGTGTGGGTATTATATTGTATTGCAGAGTGTGGGTATTTTATTGTATTGCAGAGTGTGGGTATTATATTCCATTGCAGAGTGTGGGTATTATATTGTATTGCAGAGTGTGGGTATTATATTGTATTGCAGACTGTGGGTATTATATTGTATTGCAGAGTGTGGGTATTATATTGTATTGCAGAGTGTAGGTATTATATTCTATTGCAGAGTGTAGGTATTATATTGTATTGCAGAGTGTGGGTATTATATTGTATTGCAGAGTGTGGGTATTATATTCCATTGCAGAGTGTGGGTATTATATTGTATTGCAGAGTGTGGGTATTATATTGTATTGCAGAGTGTGGGTATTATATTGTATTGCAGAGTGTGGGTATTATATTGTATTGCAGAGTGTTGGTATTATATTGTATTGCAGAGTGTGGGTATTATATTGTATTGCAGAGTGTGGGTATTGTATTGTATTGCAGAGTGTGGGTATTATATTGTATTGCAGAGTGTGGGTATTATATTCTATTGCAGAGTGTGGTATTATATTGTATTGCAGAGTGTGGGTATTATATTGTATTGCAGAGAGTGGGTATTATATTGTATTGCAGAGTGTGGGTATTATATTGTATTGCAGAGTGTGGGTATTGTATTGTATTGCAGAGTGTGGGTATTATATTGTATTGCAGAGTGTGGGTATTATATTCTATTTCAGAGTGTGGTATTATATTGTATTGCAGAGTATGGGTATTATATTTTATTGCAGAGTGTGGGTATTATATTGTATTGCAGAATGTGGGTATTATATTGTATTGCAGAGTGTGGGTATTATATTGTATTGCAGAGTGTGGGTATTATATTGTATTGCAGAGTGTGGGTATTATATTGTATTGCACAGTGTGGGTATTATATTGTATTGCAGAGTGTGGGTATTATATTGTATTGCACAGTGTGGGTATTATATTGTATTGCAGAGTGTGGGTATTATATTGTATTGCAGAGTGTGGGTATTATATTCTACTGCAGAGTGTGGGTATTGTATTGTATTGCAGAGTGTGGGTATTATATTGTATTGCAGAGTGTGGGTATTATATTGTATTGCAGAGTGTGGGTATTATATTGTATTGCAGAGTGTGGGTATTATATTGTATTGCAGAGTGTGGGTATTATATTGTATTGCAGATTGTGGTTATTATATTGTATTGCAGAGTGTGGGTATTATATTGTATTGCAGAGTGTGGGTATTATATTGTATTGCAGAGTGTGGGTATTATATTGTATTGCAGAGTGTGGGTATTATATTGTATTGCAGAGTGT
Organism: Scyliorhinus torazame; assembly: GCF_047496885.1. NCBI lineage: Eukaryota > Metazoa > Chordata > Chondrichthyes > Carcharhiniformes > Scyliorhinidae > Scyliorhinus > Scyliorhinus torazame. The sequence continues at coordinate 15,342,669 of NC_092731.1, read as the reverse complement.
GGGTATTATATTGTATTGCAGAGTGTGGGTATTATATTGTATTGCAGAGTGTGGGTATTATATTGTATTGCAGAGTGTGGGTATTATATTGTATTGCAGAGTGTGGGTATTATATTGTATTGCAGAGTGTGGGTATTATATTGTATTGCAGAGTGTGGGTATTATATTGTATTGCAGAGTGTGGGTATTATATTGTATTGCAGAGTGTGGGTATTATATTGTATTGCAGAGTGTGGGTATTATATTGTATTGCAGAGTGTGGGTATTGTATTGTATTGCAGAGTGTGGGTATTATATTGTATTGCAGAGTGTGGGTATTATATTCTATTGCAGAGTGTGGTATTATATTGTATTGCAGAGTGTGGGTATTATATTTTATTGCAGAGTGTGGGTATTATATTGTATTGCAGAGTGTGGGTATTATATTGTATTGCAGAGTGTGTGTATTATATTGTATTGCAGAGTGTGGGTATTATATTGTATTGCACAGTGTGGGTATTATATTGTATTGCAGAGTGTGGGTATTATATTGTATTGCAGAGTGTGGGTATTATATTGTATTGCAGAGTGTGGCAATTATATTGTATTGCAGAGTGTGGGTATTATATTGTATTGCAGAGTGTGGGTATTATATTGTATTGCAGAGTGTTGGTATTATATTCTATTGCAGAGTGTGGTATTATATTGTATTGCAGAGTGTGGGTAATATATTGTATTGCAGAGTGTGGGTATTGTATTGTATTGCAGAGTGTGGGTATTATATTGTATTGCAGAGTGTGGGTATTATATTCTATTGCAGATTGTGGTATTATATTGTATTGCAGAGTGTGGGTATTATATTTTATTGCAGAGTGTGGGTATTATATTGTATTGCAGAGTGTGGGTATTATATTGTATTGCAGAGTGTGGGTATTATATTGTATTGCAGAGTGTGGGTATTATATTGTATTGCAGAGTGTGGGTATTATATTGTAGTGCAGAGTGTGGGTATTATATTGTATTGCAGAGTGTGGGTATTATATTGTATTGCAGAGTGTGGGTAGTATATTGTATTGCAGAGTGTGGGTATTATATTCTCTTGCAGATTGTGGGTATTATATTGTATTGCAGAGTGTGGGTATTATATTGTATTGCAGAGTGTGGGTATTATATTGTATTGCAGAGTGTGGGTATTATATTGTATTGCAGAGTGTGGGTATTATATTGTATTGCAGAGTGTTGGTATTGTATTGCAGAGTGTGGGTATTATATTGTATTGCAGAGTGTGGGTATTATATTCTATTGCAGAGTGTGGTATTATATTGTATTGCAGAGTGTGGGTATTATATTGTATTGCAGAGTGTGGGTATTATATTGTATTGCAGATTGTGGGTATTATATTGTATTGCAGAGTGTGGGTATTGTATTGTCTGCAGAGTGTGGGTATTATATTGTATTGCAGAGTGTGGGTATTATATTCTATTGCAGAGTGTGGTATTATATTGTATTGCAGAGTGTGGGTATTATATTTTATTGCAGAGTTTGGGTATTATATTCTATTGCAGAGTGTGGGTATTGTATTGTATTGCAGAGTGTGGGTATTATATTGTATTGCAGAGTGTGGGTATTATATTCTCTTGCAGATTGTGGGTATTATATTGTATTGCAGAGTGTGGGTATTATATTGTATTGCGGAGTGTGGGTATTATATTGTATTGCAGAGTGTGGGTATTATATTGTATTGCAGAGTGTGGGTATTATATTGTATTGCAGAGTGTTGGTATTGTATTGCAGAGTGTGGGTATTATATTGTATTGCAGAGTGTGGGTATTATATTCTATTGCAGAGTGTGGTATTATATTGTATTGCAGAGTGTGGGTATTATATTGTATTGCAGAGTGTGGGTATTATATTGTATTGCAGATTGTGGGTATTATATTGTATTGCAGAGTGTGGGTATTGTATTGTCTGCAGAGTGTGGGTATTATATTGTATTGCAGAGTGTGGGTATTATATTCTATTGCAGAGTGTGGTATTATATTGTATTGCAGAGTGTGGGTATTATATTTTATTGCAGAGTTTGGGTATTATATTCTATTGCAGAGTGTGGGTATTGTATTGTATTGCAGAGTGTGGGTATTATATTGTATTGCAGAGTGTGGGTATTATATTGTATTGCAGAGAGTGGGTATTATATTGTATTGCAGAGTGTGGGTATTATATTGTATTGCAGAGTGTGGGTATTGTATTGTATTGCAGAGTGTGGGTATTATATTGTATTGCAGAGTGTGGGTATTATATTCTATTTCAGAGTGTGGTATTATATTGTATTGCAGAGTGTGGGTATTATATTTTATTGCAGAGTGTGGGTATTATATTGTATTGCAGAATGTGGGTATTATATTGTATTGCAGAGTGTGGGTATTATATTGTATTGCAGAGTGTGGGTATTATATTGTATTGCAGAGTGTGGGTATTATATTTTATTGCAGAGTTTGGGTATTATATTCTATTGCAGAGTGTGGGTATTGTATTGTATTGCAGAGTGTGGGTATTATATTGTATTGCAGAGTGTGGGTATTATATTGTATTGCAGAGAGTGGGTATTATATTGTATTGCAGAGTGTGGGTATTATATTGTATTGCAGAGTGTGGGTATTGTATTGTATTGCAGAGTGTGGGTATTATATTGTATTGCAGAGTGTGGGTATTATATTCTATTTCAGAGTGTGGTATTATATTGTATTGCAGAGTGTGGGTATTATATTTTATTGCAGAGTGTGGGTATTATATTGTATTGCAGAATGTGGGTATTATATTGTATTGCAGAGTGTGGGTATTATATTGTATTGCAGAGTGTGGGTATTATATTGTATTGCAGAGTGTGGGTATTATATTGTATTGCACAGTGTGGGTATTATATTGTATTGCAGAGTGTGGGTATTATATTGTATTGCACAGTGTGGGTATTATATTGTATTGCAGAGTGTGGGTATTATATTGTATTGCAGAGTGTGGGTATTATATTCTACTGCAGAGTGTGGGTATTGTATTGTATTGCAGAGTGTGGGTATTATATTGTATTGCAGAGTGTGGGTATTATATTGTATTGCAGAGTGTGGGTATTATATTGTATTGCAGAGTGTGGGTATTATATTGTATTGCAGAGTGTGGGTATTATATTGTATTGCAGATTGTGGTTATTATATTGTATTGCAGAGTGTGGGTATTATATTGTATTGCAGAGTGTGGGTATTATATTGTATTGCAGAGTGTGGGTATTATATTGTATTGCAGAGTGTGGGTATTATATTGTATTGCAGAGTGTGGGTATTATATTGTATTGCAGAGTGTGGGTATTATATTGTATTGCAGAGTGTGGGTATTATATTGTATTGCAGAGTGTGGGTATTATATTGTATTGCAGAGTGTGGGTATTATATTGTATTGCAGAGTGTGGGTATTATATTGTATTGCAGAGTGTGGGTATTATATTGTATTGCAGAGTGTGGGTATTATATTGTATTGCAGAGTGTGGGTATTATATTGTATTGCAGAGTGTGGGTATTATATTGTATTGCAGAGTGTGGGTATTGTATTGTATTGCAGAGTGTGGGTATTATATTGTATTGCAGAGTGTGGGTATTATATTCTATTGCAGAGTGTGGTATTATATTGTATTGCAGAGTGTGGGTATTATATTTTATTGCAGAGTGTGGGTATTATATTGTATTGCAGAGTGTGGGTATTATATTGTATTGCAGAGTGTGTGTATTATATTGTATTGCAGAGTGTGGGTATTATATTGTATTGCACAGTGTGGGTATTATATTGTATTGCAGAGTGTGGGTATTATATTGTATTGCAGAGTGTGGGTATTATATTGTATTGCAGAGTGTGGCAATTATATTGTATTGCAGAGTGTGGGTATTATATTGTATTGCAGAGTGTGGGTATTATATTGTATTGCAGAGTGTTGGTATTATATTCTATTGCAGAGTGTGGTATTATATTGTATTGCAGAGTGTGGGTAATATATTGTATTGCAGAGTGTGGGTATTGTATTGTATTGCAGAGTGTGGGTATTATATTGTATTGCAGAGTGTGGGTATTATATTCTATTGCAGATTGTGGTATTATATTGTATTGCAGAGTGTGGGTATTATATTTTATTGCAGAGTGTGGGTATTATATTGTATTGCAGAGTGTGGGTATTATATTGTATTGCAGAGTGTGGGTATTATATTGTATTGCAGAGTGTGGGTATTATATTGTATTGCAGAGTGTGGGTATTATATTGTAGTGCAGAGTGTGGGTATTATATTGTATTGCAGAGTGTGGGTATTATATTGTATTGCAGAGTGTGGGTATTATATTGTATTGCAGAGTGTGGGTATTATATTGTATTGCAGAGTGTGGGTATTATATTGTATTGCAGAGTGTTGGTATTGTATTGTATTGCAGAGTGTGGGTATTATATTGTATTGCAGAGTGTGGGTATTATATTCTATTGCAGAGTGTGGTATTATATTGTATAGCAGAGTGTGGGTATTATATTGTATTGCAGAGTGTGGGTATTATATTGTATTGCAGATTGTGGGTATTATATTGTATTGCAGAGTGTGGGTATTGTATTGTCTGCAGAGTGTGGGTATTATATTGTATTGCAGAGTGTGGGTATTATATTCTATTGCAGAGTGTGGTATTATATTGCATTGCAGTGTGTGGGTATTATATTTTATTGCAGAGTTTGGGTATTATATTCTATTGCAGAGTGTGGGTATTGTATTGTATTGCAGAGTGTGGGTATTATATTGTATTGCAGAGTGTGGGTATTATATTGTATTGCAGAGTGTGGGTATTATATTGTATTGCAGAGTGTGGGTATTATATTGTATTGCAGAGTGTGGGTATTATATTGTATTGCAGAGTGTGGGTATTATATTGTATTGCAGATTGTGGGTATTATATTGTATTGCAGAGTGTGGGTATTGTATTGTCTGCAGAGTGTGGGTATTATATTGTATTGCAGAGTGTGGGTATTATATTCTATTGCAGAGTGTGGTATTATATTGTATTGCAGAGTGTGGGTATTATATTTTATTGCAGAGTTTGGGTATTATATTCTATTGCAGAGTGTGGATATTGTATTGTATTGCAGAGTGTGGGTATTATATTGTATTGCAGAGTGTGGGTATTATATTCTCTTGCAGATTGTGGGTATTATATTGTATTGCAGAGTGTGGGTATTATATTGTATTGCAGAGTGTGGGTATTATATTGTATTGCAGAGTGTGGGTATTATATTGTATTGCAGAGTGTGGGTATTATATTGTATTGCAGAGTGTTGGTATTGTATTGCAGAGTGTGGGTATTATATTGTATTGCAGAGTGTGGGTATTATATTCTATTGCAGAGTGTGGTATTATATTGTATTGCAGAGTGTGGGTATTATATTGTATTGCAGAGTGTGGGTATTATATTGTATTGCAGATTGTGGGTATTATATTGTATTGCAGAGTGTGGGTATTGTATTGTCTGCAGAGTGTGGGTATTATATTGTATTGCAGAGTGTGGGTATTATATTCTATTGCAGAGTGTGGTATTATATTGTATTGCAGAGTGTGGGTATTATATTTTATTGCAGAGTTTGGGTATTATATTCTATTGCAGAGTGTGGGTATTGTATTGTATTGCAGAGTGTGGGTATTATATTGTATTGCAGAGTGTGGGTATTATATTGTATTGCAGAGAGTGGGTATTATATTGTATTGCAGAGTGTGGGTATTATATTGTATTGCAGAGTGTGGGTATTGTATTGTATTGCAGAGTGTGGGTATTATATTGTATTGCAGAGTGTGGGTATTATATTCTATTTCAGAGTGTGGTATTATATTGTATTGCAGAGTGTGGGTATTATATTTTATTGCAGAGTGTGGGTATTATATTGTATTGCAGAATGTGGGTATTATATTGTATTGCAGAGTGTGGGTATTATATTGTATTGCAGAGTGTGGGTATTATATTGTATTGCAGAGTGTGGGTATTATATTGTATTGCACAGTGTGGGTATTATATTGTATTGCAGAGTGTGGGTATTATATTGTATTGCACAGTGTGGGTATTATATTGTATTGCAGAGTGTGGGTATTATATTGTATTGCAGAGTGTGGGTATTATATTCTACTGCAGAGTGTGGGTATTGTATTGTATTGCAGAGTGTGGGTATTATATTGTATTGCAGAGTGTGGGTATTATATTGTATTGCAGAGTGTGGGTATTATATTGTATTGCAGAGTGTGGGTATTATATTGTATTGCAGAGTGTGGGTATTATATTGTATTGCAGATTGTGGTTATTATATTGTATTGCAGAGTGTGGGTATTATATTGTATTGCAGAGTGTGGGTATTATATTGTATTGCAGAGTGTGGGTATTATATTGTATTGCAGAGTGTGGGTATTATATTGTATTGCAGAGTGTGGGTATTATATTGTATTGCAGAGTGTGGGTATTATATTGTATTGCAGAGTGTGGGTATTATATTGTATTGCAGAGTGTGGGTATTATATTGTATTGCAGAGTGTGGGTATTATATTGTATTGCAGAGTGTGGGTATTATATTGTATTGCAGAGTGTGGGTATTATATTGTATTGCAGAGTGTGGGTATTATATTGTATTGCAGAGTGTGGGTATTATATTGTATTGCAGAGTGTGGGTATTGTATTGTATTGCAGAGTGTGGGTATTATATTGTATTGCAGAGTGTGGGTATTATATTCTATTGCAGAGTGTGGTATTATATTGTATTGCAGAGTGTGGGTATTATATTTTATTGCAGAGTGTGGGTATTATATTGTATTGCAGAGTGTGGGTATTATATTGTATTGCAGAGTGTGTGTATTATATTGTATTGCAGAGTGTGGGTATTATATTGTATTGCACAGTGTGGGTATTATATTGTATTGCAGAGTGTGGGTATTATATTGTATTGCAGAGTGTGGGTATTATATTGTATTGCAGAGTGTGGCAATTATATTGTATTGCAGAGTGTGGGTATTATATTGTATTGCAGAGTGTGGGTATTATATTGTATTGCAGAGTGTTGGTATTATATTCTATTGCAGAGTGTGGTATTATATTGTATTGCAGAGTGTGGGTAATATATTGTATTGCAGAGTGTGGGTATTGTATTGTATTGCAGAGTGTGGGTATTATATTGTATTGCAGAGTGTGGGTATTATATTCTATTGCAGATTGTGGTATTATATTGTATTGCAGAGTGTGGGTATTATATTTTATTGCAGAGTGTGGGTATTATATTGTATTGCAGAGTGTGGGTATTATATTGTATTGCAGAGTGTGGGTATTATATTGTATTGCAGAGTGTGGGTATTATATTGTATTGCAGAGTGTGGGTATTATATTGTAGTGCAGAGTGTGGGTATTATATTGTATTGCAGAGTGTGGGTATTATATTGTATTGCAGAGTGTGGGTATTATATTGTATTGCAGAGTGTGGGTATTATATTGTATTGCAGAGTGTGGGTATTATATTGTATTGCAGAGTGTTGGTATTGTATTGTATTGCAGAGTGTGGGTATTATATTGTATTGCAGAGTGTGGGTATTATATTCTATTGCAGAGTGTGGTATTATATTGTATAGCAGAGTGTGGGTATTATATTGTATTGCAGAGTGTGGGTATTATATTGTATTGCAGATTGTGGGTATTATATTGTATTGCAGAGTGTGGGTATTGTATTGTCTGCAGAGTGTGGGTATTATATTGTATTGCAGAGTGTGGGTATTATATTCTATTGCAGAGTGTGGTATTATATTGCATTGCAGTGTGTGGGTATTATATTTTATTGCAGAGTTTGGGTATTATATTCTATTGCAGAGTGTGGGTATTGTATTGTATTGCAGAGTGTGGGTATTATATTGTATTGCAGAGTGTGGGTATTATATTGTATTGCAGAGTGTGGGTATTATATTGTATTGCAGAGTGTGGGTATTATATTGTATTGCAGAGTGTGGGTATTATATTGTATTGCAGAGTGTGGTTATTATATTGTATTGCAGAGTGTGGGTATTTTATTGTATTGCAGAGTGTGGGTATAGTATTGTATTGCAGAGTGTGGGTATTATATTGTATTGCAGAGTGTGGGTATTATATTGTATTGCAGAGTGTGGGTATTATATTGTATTGCAGAGTGTGGGTATTATATTGTATTGCAGAGTGTGTGTATTATATTGTATTGCAGAGTGTGGGTATTAAATTGTATTGCACAGTGTGGGTATTATATTGTATTGCAGAGTGTGGGTATTATATTGTTTGCACAGTGTGGGTATTATATTGTATTGCAGAGTGTGGGTATTATATTGTATTGCAGAGTGTGGGTATTATATTGTATTGCACAGTGTGGGTATTATATTGTATTGCAGAGTGTGGGTATTATATTGTATTGCAGAGTGTGGGTATTATATTGTCTTGCAGAGTGTGGGTATTATATTGTATTGCAGAGTGTGGGTATTATATTTTATTGCAGAGTGTGGGTATGATATTGTATTGCAGAGTGTGGGGATTATATTGTATTGCAGAGTGTGGGTATTATATTCCATTGCAGAGTGTTGGTATTATATTGTGTTGCAGAGTGTGGGTATTATATTCCATTGCAGAGTGTGGGTATTATATTCCATTGCAGAGTGTGGGTATTATATTGTATTGCAGAGTGTGGGTATTATATTCCATTGCAGAGTGTGGGTATTATATTGTGTTGCAGAGTGTGGGTATTATATTCCATTGCAGAGTGTGGGTATTATATTGTATTGCAGAGTGTGGGTATTATATTGTATTGCAGAGTGTGGTTATTATATTGTGTTGCAGAGTGTGGGTATTATATTCCATTGCAGAGTGTGGGTATTATATTGTATTGCAGAGTGTGGGTATTATATTGTATTGCAGAGTGTGGGTATTATATTGTATTGCAGAGTGTGGGTATTATATTGTATTGCAGAGTGTGGTTATTATATTGTGTTGCAGAGTGTGGGTATTATATTGTATTGCAGAGTGCGGGTATTATATTGTATTGCAGAGTGTGGGTATTATATTGTATTGCAGAGTGTGGGTATTATATTCCATTGCAGAGTGTGGGTATTATATTGTATTGCAGAGTGTGGGTATTATATTGTATTGCAGAGTGTGGGTATTATATTGTATTGCAGAGTGTGGGTATTATATTGTATTGCAGAGTGTGGTTATTATATTGTGTTGCAGGGTGTGGGTATGATATTCCATTGCAGAGTGTGGGTATTATATTGTATTGCAGAGTGTGGGTATTATATTGTATTGCAGAGTGTGGGTATTATATTGTATTGCAGAGTGTGGGTTTATATTGTATTGCAGAGTGTGGGTATTATATTGTATTGCAGAGTGTGGGTATTATATTGTATTGCAGAGTGTGGGTATTATATTGTATTGCAGAGTGTGGGGATTATATTGTATTGCAGAGTGTGGGTATTATATTGTATTGCAGAGTGTGGGTATTATATTCCATTGCAGAGTGTGGGTATTATATTGTATTGCAGAGTGTGGGGATTATATTGTACTGCAGAATGTGGGTATTATATTGTATTGCAGAGTGTGGGGATTATATTGTATTGCAGAGTGTGGGTATTATATTGTATTGCAGAGTGTGGGTATTATATTGTATTGCAGAGTGTGGGTATTATATTGTATTGCAGAGTGTGGGTATTATATTGTATTGCAGAGTGTGGGTATTATATTGTATTGCAGAGTGTGGGTATTATATTGTATTGCAGAGTGTGGGTATTATATTGTATTGCAGAGTGTGGGTATTATATTGTATTGCAGAGTGTGGGTATTATATTGTATTGCAGAGTGTGGGTATTATATTGTATTGCAGAGTGTGGGTATTATATTGTATTGCAGAGTGTGGGTATTATATTGTATTGCAGAGTGTGGGTATTATATTGTATTGCAGAGTGTGGGTATTATATTGTATTGCAGAGTGTGGGTATTATATTGTATTGCAGAGTGTGGGTATTATATTGTATTGCAGAGTGTGGGTATTATATTGTATTGCAGAGTGTGGGTATTCTATTCCATTGCAGAGTGTGGGTATTATATTCTATTGCAGAGTGTGTGTATTATATTGTATTGCAGAGAGTGGGTATTAAATTGTATTGCACAGTGTGGGTATTATATTGTATTGCAGAGTGTGGGTATTATATTGTTTGCACAGTGTGGGTATTATATTGTATTGCAGAGTGTGGGTATTATATTGTATTGCAGAGTGTGGGTATTATATTGTATTGCACAGTGTGGGTATTATATTGTATTGCAGAGTGTGGGTATTATATTGTATTGCAGAGTGTGGGTATTATATTGTATTGCAGAGTGTGGGTATTATATTGTATTGCAGAGTGTGGGTATGATATTGTATTGCAGAGTGTGGGGATTATATTGTATTGCAGAGTGTGGGTATTATATTCCATTGCAGAGTGTGGGTATTATATTGTGTTGCAGAGTGTGGGTATTATATTCCATTGCAGAGTGTGGGTATTATATTCCATTGCAGAGTGTGGGTATTATATTGTATTGCAGAGTGTGGGTATTATATTCCATTGCAGAGTGTGGGTATTATATTGTGTTGCAGAGTGTGGGTATTATATTCCATTGCAGAGTGTGGGTATTATATTGTATTGCAGAGTGTGGGTATTATATTGTATTGCAGAGTGTGGTTATTATATTGTGTTGCAGAGTGTGGGTATTATATTCCATTGCAGAGTGTGGGTATTATATTGTATTGCAGAGTGTGGGTATTATATTGTATTGCAGAGTGTGGTTATTATATTGTGTTGCAGGGTGTGGGTATGATATTCCATTGCAGAGTGTGGGAATTATATTGTATTGCAGAGTGTGGGTATTATATTGTATTGCAGAGTGTGGGTATTATATTGTATTGCAGAGTGTGGGTATTATATTCTATTGCAGAGTGTGGGTATTATATTGTATTGCAGAGTGTGGGTATTATATTCTATTGCAGAGTGTGGGTATTATATTGTATTGCAGAGTGTGGGTATTATATTCTATTGCAGAGTGTGGGTATTATATTGTATTGCAGAGTGTGGGTATTATATTCTATTGCAGAGTGTGGGTATTATATTGTATTGCAGAGTGTGGGTATTATATTGTATTGCAGAGTGTGGGTATTATATTGTATTGCAGAGTGTGGGTATTATATTGTATTGCAGAGTGTGGGTATTATATTGTATTGCAGAGTGTGGGTATTATATTGTATTGCAGAGTGTGGGTATTATATTGTATTGCAGAGTGTGGGTATTATATTGTATTGCAGAGTGTGGGTATTATATTGTATTGCAGAGTGTGGGTATTATATTGTATTGCAGAGTGTGGGTATTATATTCCATTGCAGAGTGTGGGTATTATATTGTATTGCAGAGTGAGGGTATTCTATTCCATTGCAGAGTGTGGGTCTTATATTCTATTGCAGAGTGTGGGTATTATATTGTATTGCAGAGTGTGGGTATTATATTGTATTGCAGAGTGTGGGTATTATATTGTATTGCAGAGTGAGGGTATTATATTGTATTGCAGAGTGTGGGTATTATATTGTATTGCGGAGTGTGGGTATTATATTGTATTGCAGAGTGTGGGTATTATATTGTATTGCAGAGTGTGGCTATTATATTGTATTGCAGAGTGAGGGTATTATATTGTATTGCAGAGTGTGGGTATTATATTGTATTGCAGAGCTTGGGTATTATATTGTATTTCAGAGTGTGGGTATTATATTGTATTGCAGAGTGTGGGTATTATATTGTATTGCAGAGTGTGGGTATTATATTCTATTGCAGAGTGTGGGTATTATATTGTATTGCAGAGTGTGGGTAGTATATTGTATTGCAGAGTGTGGGTATTATATTGTATTGCAGAGTGTGGGTATTATATTGTATTGCAGAGTGTGGGCATTATATTCTGTTGCAGAGTGTGGCTATTATATTCTATTGCAGAGTGTGGGTATTATATTGTATTGCAGAGTGTGGGTATTATATTGTATTGCAGAGTGTGGGTATTATATTGTATTGCAGAGTGTGGGTATTATATTGTATTGCAGAGTGTGGTTATTATATTGTATTGCAGAGTGTGGGTATTTTATTGTATTGCAGAGTGTGGGTATAGTATTGTATTGCAGAGTGTGGGTATTATATTGTATTGCAGAGTGTGGGTATTATATTGTATTGCAGAGTGTGGGTATTATATTGTATTGCAGAGTGTGGGTATTATATTGTATTGCAGAGTGTGTGTATTATATTGTATTGCAGAGTGTGGGTATTAAATTGTATTGCACAGTGTGGGTATTATATTGTATTGCAGAGTGTGGGTATTATATTGTTTGCACAGTGTGGGTATTATATTGTATTGCAGAGTGTGGGTATTATATTGTATTGCAGAGTGTGGGTATTATATTGTATTGCACAGTGTGGGTATTATATTGTATTGCAGAGTGTGGGTATTATATTGTATTGCAGAGTGTGGGTATTATATTGTATTGCAGAGTGTGGGTATTATATTGTATTGCAGAGTGTGGGTATTATATTTTATTGCAGAGTGTGGGTATGATATTGTATTGCAGAGTGTGGGGATTATATTGTATTGCAGAGTGTGGGTATTATATTCCATTGCAGAGTGTTGGTATTATATTGTGTTGCAGAGTGTGGGTATTATATTCCATTGCAGAGTGTGGGTATTATATTCCATTGCAGAGTGTGGGTATTATATTGTATTGCAGAGTGTGGGTATTATATTCCATTGCAGAGTGTGGGTATTATATTGTGTTGCAGAGTGTGGGTATTATATTCCATTGCAGAGTGTGGGTATTATATTGTATTGCAGAGTGTGGGTATTATATTGTATTGCAGAGTGTGGTTATTATATTGTGTTGCAGAGTGTGGGTATTATATTCCATTGCAGAGTGTGGGTATTATATTGTATTGCAGAGTGTGGGTATTATATTGTATTGCAGAGTGTGGGTATTATATTGTATTGCAGAGTGTGGGTATTATATTGTATTGCAGAGTGTGGTTATTATATTGTGTTGCAGAGTGTGGGTATTATATTGTATTGCAGAGTGCGGGTATTATATTGTATTGCAGAGTGTGGGTATTATATTGTATTGCAGAGTGTGGGTATTATATTCCATTGCAGAGTGTGGGTATTATATTGTATTGCAGAGTGTGGGTATTATATTGTATTGCAGAGTGTGGGTATTATATTGTATTGCAGAGTGTGGGTATTATATTGTATTGCAGAGTGTGGTTATTATATTGTGTTGCAGGGTGTGGGTATGATATTCCATTGCAGAGTGTGGGTATTATATTGTATTGCAGAGTGTGGGTATTATATTGTATTGCAGAGTGTGGGTATTATATTGTATTGCAGAGTGTGGGTTTATATTGTATTGCAGAGTGTGGGTATTATATTGTATTGCAGAGTGTGGGTATTATATTGTATTGCAGAGTGTGGGTATTATATTGTATTGCAGAGTGTGGGGATTATATTGTATTGCAGAGTGTGGGTATTATATTGTATTGCAGAGTGTGGGTATTATATTCCATTGCAGAGTGTGGGTATTATATTGTATTGCAGAGTGTGGGGATTATATTGTACTGCAGAATGTGGGTATTATATTGTATTGCAGAGTGTGGGGATTATATTGTATTGCAGAGTGTGGGTATTATATTGTATTGCAGAGTGTGGGTATTATATTGTATTGCAGAGTGTGGGTATTATATTGTATTGCAGAGTGTGGGTATTATATTGTATTGCAGAGTGTGGGTATTATATTGTATTGCAGAGTGTGGGTATTATATTGTATTGCAGAGTGTGGGTATTATATTGTATTGCAGAGTGTGGGTATTATATTGTATTGCAGAGTGTGGGTATTATATTGTATTGCAGAGTGTGGGTATTATATTGTATTGCAGAGTGTGGGTATTATATTGTATTGCAGAGTGTGGGTATTATATTGTATTGCAGAGTGTGGGTATTATATTGTATTGCAGAGTGTGGGTATTATATTGTATTGCAGAGTGTGGGTATTATATTGTATTGCAGAGTGTGGGTATTATATTGTATTGCAGAGTGTGGGTATTATATTGTATTGCAGAGTGTGGGTATTCTATTCCATTGCAGAGTGTGGGTATTATATTCTATTGCAGAGTGTGTGTATTATATTGTATTGCAGAGAGTGGGTATTAAATTGTATTGCACAGTGTGGGTATTATATTGTATTGCAGAGTGTGGGTATTATATTGTTTGCACAGTGTGGGTATTATATTGTATTGCAGAGTGTGGGTATTATATTGTATTGCAGAGTGTGGGTATTATATTGTATTGCACAGTGTGGGTATTATATTGTATTGCAGAGTGTGGGTATTATATTGTATTGCAGAGTGTGGGTATTATATTGTATTGCAGAGTGTGGGTATTATATTGTATTGCAGAGTGTGGGTATTATATTGTATTGCAGAGTGTGGGTATGATATTGTATTGCAGAGTGTGGGGATTATATTGTATTGCAGAGTATGGGTATTATATTCCATTGCAGAGTGTGGGTATTATATTGTGTTGCAGAGTGTGGGTATTATATTCCATTGCAGAGTGTGGGTATTATATTCCATTGCAGAGTGTGGGTATTATATTGTATTGCAGAGTGTGGGTATTATATTCCATTGCAGAGTGTGGGTATTATATTGTGTTGCAGAGTGTGGGTATTATATTCCATTGCAGAGTGTGGGTATTATATTGTATTGCAGAGTGTGGGTATTATATTGTATTGCAGAGTGTGGTTATTATATTGTGTTGCAGAGTGTGGGTATTATATTCCATTGCAGAGTGTGGGTATTATATTGTATTGCAGAGTGTGGGTATTATATTGTATTGCAGAGTGTGGTTATTATATTGTGTTGCAGGGTGTGGGTATGATATTCCATTGCAGAGTGTGGGAATTATATTGTATTGCAGAGTGTGGGTATTATATTGTATTGCAGAGTGTGGGTATTATATTGTATTGCAGAGTGTGGGTATTATATTCTATTGCAGAGTGTGGGTATTATATTGTATTGCAGAGTGTGGGTATTATATTCTATTGCAGAGTGTGGGTATTATATTGTATTGCAGAGTGTGGGTATTATATTCTATTGCAGAGTGTGGGTATTATATTGTATTGCAGAGTGTGGGTATTATATTCTATTGCAGAGTGTGGGTATTATATTGTATTGCAGAGTGTGGGTATTATATTGTATTGCAGAGTGTGGGTATTATATTGTATTGCAGAGTGTGGGTATTATATTGTATTGCAGAGTGTGGGTATTATATTGTATTGCAGAGTGTGGGTATTATATTGTATTGCAGAGTGTGGGTATTATATTGTATTGCAGAGTGTGGGTATTATATTGTATTGCAGAGTGTGGGTATTATATTGTATTGCAGAGTGTGGGTATTATATTGTATTGCAGAGTGTGGGTATTATATTCCATTGCAGAGTGTGGGTATTATATTGTATTGCAGAGTGTGGGTATTCTATTCCATTGCAGAGTGTGGGTCTTATATTCTATTGCAGAGTGTGGGTATTATATTGTATTGCAGAGTGTGGGTATTATATTGTATTGCAGAGTGTGGGTATTATATTGTATTGCAGAGTGAGGGTATTATATTGTATTGCAGAGTGTGGGTATTATATTGTATTGCGGAGTGTGGGTATTATATTGTATTGCAGAGTGTGGGTATTATATTGTATTGCAGAGTGTGGCTATTATATTGTATTGCAGAGTGAGGGTATTATATTGTATTGCAGAGTGTGGGTATTATATTGTATTGCAGAGCTTGGGTATTATATTGTATTTCAGAGTGTGGGTATTATATTGTATTGCAGAGTGTGGGTATTATATTGTATTGCAGAGTGTGGGTATTATATTCTATTGCAGAGTGTGGGTATTATATTGTATTGCAGAGTGTGGGTAGTATATTGTATTGCAGAGTGTGGGTATTATATTGTATTGCAGAGTGTGGGTATTATATTGTATTGCAGAGTGTGGGCATTATATTCTGTTGCAGAGTGTGGCTATTATATTCTATTGCAGAGTGTGGGTATTATATTCCATTGCAGAGTGTGGGTATTATATTCTATTGCAGAGTGTGGGTATTATATTGTATTGCAGAGTGTAGGTATTATATTCTATTGCAGAGTGTGGGTATTATATTGTGTTGCAGAGTGTGGGTATTATATTGTATTGCAGAGTGTGGGTATTATATTGTATTGCAGAGTGTGGGTATTATATTGTATTGCAGAGTGTGCGTATTATATTGTATTGCAGAGTGTGGGTATTATATTGTATTGCAGAGTGTGGGTATTATATTCTGTTGTAGAGTGTGGCTATTATATTCTATTGCAGAGTGTGGGTATTATATTGTATTGCAGAGTGTCGGCATTACATTCTATTGCAGAGTGTGGTTATTATATTGTATTGCAGAATGTGGGTATAATATTGTATTGCAGAGTGTGGGTATTATATTGTATTGCAGAGTGTGGGTATTATATTGTTTTGCAGAGTGTGGGTATTATATTGTATTGCAGAGTGTGGGTATTATATTGTATTGCAGAGTGTGGGTATTATATTGTATTGCAGAGTGTGGATATTATATTCTATTGCAGAGTGTGGGTATTATACTGTATTGCAGAGTGTGGGTATTATATTCTGTTGTAGAGTGTGGCTATTATATTCTATTGCAGAGTGTGGGTATTATATTGTATTGCCGAGTGTGGGCATTATATTCTATTGCAGAGTGTGGTTATTATATTCTATTGCAGAGTGTGGGTATTAAATTGTATTGCAGAGTGTGGATATTATATTGTATTGCAGAGTGTGGGTATTATATTGAATTGCAGAGTGTGGGTATTATATTGTATTGCAGAGTGTGGGTATTATATTGTATTGCAGAGTGTGGGTATTATATTGTATTGCAGAGTGTGGGTATTATATTGAATTGCAGAGTGTGGGTATTATATTGTATTGCAGAGTGTGGGTATTATATTGTATTGCAGAGTGTGGCTATTATATTGTATTGCAGAGCTTGGGTATTATATTGTGTTGCAGAGTGTGGGTATTATATTGTATTGCAGAGTGTGGGTATTATATTCTATTGCAGAGTGTGGGTATTATATTGCATTGCAGAGTGTGGGCATTATATTCTGTTGCAGAGTGTGGCTATTATATTCTATTGCAGAGTGTGGGTATTATATTCCATTGCAAAGTGTGGGTATTATATTGTATTGCAGAGTGTGGGTATTATATTGTATTGCAGAGTGTGGGTATTATATTGTATTGCAGAGTGAGGGTATTATATTGTATTGCAGAGTGTGGGTATTATATTGTATTGCAGAGTGTGGGTATTATATTGTATTGCAGAGTGTGGGTATTATATTGTATTGCAGAGTGAGGGTATTATATTGTATTGCAGAGTGTGGGTATTATATTGTATTGCAGAGTGTGGGTATTATATTGTATTGCAGAGTGTGGGTATTATATTGTATTGCAGAGCGTGGGTATTCTATTGTATTGCAGAGTGTGGGTATTATATTGTATTGCAGAGTGTGGGTATTATATTCTGTTGTAGAGTGTGGCTATTATATTCTATTGCAGAGTGTGGGTATTATATTGTATTGCAGAGTGTGGGCATTATATTCTGTTGCAGAGTGTGGTTATTATATTGTATTGCAGAGTGTGGGTATTATATTGTATTGCAGAGTGTGGGTATTATATTGTATTGCAGAGTGTGGGTTTTATATTGTATTGCAGAGTGTGGGTATTATATTCCCTTGCAGAGTGTGGGTATTATATTGTATTGCAGAGTGTGGGTATTATATTGTATTGCAGAGTGTGGATATTATATTGAATTGCAGAGTGTGGGTATTATATTGTATTGCAGAGTGTGGGTATTATATTGTATTGCAGAGTGTGGGTATTATATTGTATTGCAGAGTGTGGTTATTATATTCCATTGCAGAGTGTGGGTATTATAATTTATTGCAGAGTGTGGGTATTATATTGTATTGCAGAGTGTGGGTATTATATTGTATTGCAGAGTGTGGGTATTATATTGTATTGCAGAGTGTGGGTATTATATTGTATTGCAGAGTGTGGGTATTATATTGTATTGCAGAGTGTGGGTGTTATATTATCTTGCAGAGTGTGGGTATTATATTGTATTGCAGAGTGTGGGTATTATATTGTATTGCAGAGTGTGGGTATTATATTGTGTTGCAGAGCGTGGGTATTATATTGTATTGCAGAGTGTGGGTATTATATTGTATTGCAGAGTGTGGGTATTATATTGTATTGCAGAGTGTGGGTATTATATTGTATTGCAGAGTGTGGGTATTATATTGTATTGCAGAGTCTGGGTATTATATTCCATTGCAGAGTGTGGGTATTATATTGTATTGCAGAGTGTGGGTATTCTATTCCATTGCAGAGTGTTGGTATTATATTCTATTGCAGAATGTGGGTATTATATTGTATTGCAGAGTGTGGGTATTATATTGTATTGCAGAGTGTTGGTATTATATTGTATTGCAGAGTGTGGGTATTATATTGTATTGCAGAGTGTGGGTATTGTATTGTATTGCAGAGTGTGGGTATTATATTGTATTGCAGAGTGTGGGTATTATATTCTATTGCAGAGTGTGGTATTATATTGTATTGCAGAGTGTGGGTATGATATTGTATTGCAGAGAGTGGGTATTATATTGTATTGCAGAGTGTGGGTATTATATTGTATTGCAGAGTGTGGGTATTGTATTGTATTGCAGAGTGTGGGTATTATATTGTATTGCAGAGTGTGGGTATTATATTCTATTTCAGAGTGTGGTATTATATTGTATTGCAGAGTGTGGGTATTATATTTTATTGCAGAGTGTGGGTATTATATTGTATTGCAGAATGTGGGTATTATATTGTATTGCAGAGTGTGGGTATTATATTGTATTGCAGAGTGTGGGTATTATATTGTATTGCAGAGTGTGGGTATTATATTGTATTGCACAGTGTGGGTATTATATTGTATTGCAGAGTGTGGGTATTATATTGTATTGCAGAGTCTGGGTATTATATTCCATTGCAGAGTGTGGGTATTATATTGTATTGCAGAGTGTGGGTATTCTATTCCATTGCAGAGTGTTGGTATTATATTCTATTGCAGAGTGTGGGTATTATATTGTATTGCAGAGTGTGGGTATTATATTGTATTGCAGAGTGTGGGTATTATATTGTATTGCAGAGTGAGGGTATTATATTGTATTGCAGAGTGTGGGTATTATATTGTATTGCAGAGTGTGGGTATTATATTGTATTGCAGAGTGTGGGTATTATATTCCATTGCAGAGTGTGGGTATTATATTGTATTGCAGAGTGAGGGTATTATATTGTATTGCAGAGTGTGGGTATTATATTGTATTGCAGAGCTTGGGTATTATATTGTATTGCAGAGTGTGGGTATTATATTGTATTGCAGAGTGTGGGTATTATATTGTATTGCAGAGTGTGGGTATTATATTCTATTGCAGAGTGTGGGTATTATATTGTATTGCAGAGTGTGGGTAGTATATTGTATTGCAGAGTGTGGGTATTATATTGTATTGCAGAGTGTGGGTATTATATTGTATTGCAGAGTGTGGGCATTATATTCTGTTGCAGAGTGTGGCTATTATATTCTATTGCAGAGTGTGGGTATTATATTGTATTGCAGAGTATGGGCATTATATTCTGTTGCAGAGTGTGGCTATTATATTCTATTGCAGAGTGTGGGTATTATATTCCATTGCAGAGTGTGGGTATTATATTCTATTGCAGAGTGTGGGTATTATATTGTATTGCAGAGTGTAGGTATTATATTCTATTGCAGAGTGTGGGTATTATATTGTGTTGCAGAGTGTGGGTATTATATTGTATTGCAGAGTGTGGGTATTATATTGTATTGCAGAGTGTGGGTATTATATTGTATTGCAGAGTGTGGGTATTATATTGTATTGCAGAGTGTGGGTATTATATTATATTGCAGAGTGTGGGTATTATATTGTATTGCAGAGTGTGGGTATTATATTGTATTGCAGAGTGTGGGTATTATATTGTATTGCAGAGTGTGGGTATTATATTCTGTTGTAGAGTGTGGCTATTATATTCTATTGCAGAGTGTGGGTATTATATTGTATTGCAGAGTGTGGGCATTATATTCTATTGCAGAGTGTGGTTATTATATTCTATTGCAGAGTGTGGGTATTATATTGTATTGCAGAGTGTGGATATTATATTGTATTGCAGAGTGTGGGTATTATATTGAATTGCAGAGTGTGGGTATTATATTGTATTGCAGAGTGTGGGTATTATATTGTATTGCAGAGTGTGGGTATTATATTGTATTGCAGAGTGTGGGTATTATATTGAATTGCAGAGTGTGGGTATTATATTGTATTGCAGAGTGTGGGTATTATATTGTATTGCAGAGTGTGGCTATTATATTGTATTGCAGAGCTTGGGTATTATATTGTATTGCAGAGTGTGGGTATTATATTGTATTGCAGAGTGTGGGTATTATATTCTATTGCAGAGTGTGGGTATTATATTGCATTGCAGAGTGTGGGCATTATATTCTGTTGCAGAGTGTGGCTATTATATTCTATTGCAGAGTGTGGGTATTATATTCCATTGCAGAGTGTGGGTATTATATTCAATTGCAGAGTGTGGGTATTATATTGTATTGCAGAGTGTGGGTATTATATTGCAGAGTGTGGGTATTATATTGTATTGCAGAGTGAGGGTATTATATTGTATTGCAGAGTGTGGGTATTATATTGTATTGCAGAGTGTGGGTATTATATTGTATTGCAGAGTGTGGGTATTATATTGTATTGCAGAGTGAGGGTATTATATTGTATTGCAGAGTGTGGGTATTATATTGTATTGCAGAGTGTGGGTATTATATTGTATTGCAGAGTGTGGGTATTATATTGTATTGCAGAGCGTGGGTATTATATTGTATTGCAGAGTGTGGGTATTATATTGTATTGCAGAGTGTGGGTATTATATTCTGTTGGAGAGTGTGGCTATTATATTCTATTGCAGAGTGTGGGTATTATATTGTATTGCAGAGTGTGGGCATTATATTCTGTTGCAGAGTGTGGCTATTATATTCTATTGCAGAGTGTGGGTATTATATTCCATTGCAAAGTGTGGGTATTACATTGTATTGCAGAGTGTGGCTATTATATTGTATTGCAGGGCTTGGGTATTATATTGTATTGCAGAGTGTGGGTATTATATTGTATTGCAGAGTGTGGGTATTATATTCTATTGCAGAGTGTGGGTATTATATTGTATTGCAGAGTGTGGGCATTATATTCTGTTGCAGAGTGTGGCTATTATATTCTATTGCAGAGTGTGGGTATTATATTCCATTGCAGAGTGTGGATATTATATTCTATTGCAGAGTGTGGGTATTATATTGTATTGCAGAGTGTGGGTATTATATTGTATTGCAGAGTGTGGGTATTATATTGTATTGCAGAGTGAGGGTATTATATTGTATTGCAGAGAGTGGGTATTATATTGTATTGCAGAGTGTGGGTATTATATTGTATTGCAGAGTGTGGGTATTATATTGTATTGCAGAGTGAGGGTATTATATTGTATTGCAGAGTGTGGGTATTATATTCCCTTGCAGAGTGTGGGTATTATATTGTTTTGCAGAGTGTGGCTATTATATTGTATTGCAGAGTGTGGATATTATATTGAATTACAGAGTGTGGGTATGATATTGTATTGCAGAGTGTGGGTATTATATTGTATTGCAGAGTGTGGGTATTATATTGTATTGCAGAGTGTGGTTATTATATTCCATTGCAGAGTGTGGGTATTATATTGTATTGCAGAGTGTGGGTATTATATTGTATTGCAGAGTGTGGGTATTATATTGTATTGCAGAGTGTGGGTATTATATTGTATTGCAGAGTGTGGGTATTATATTGTATTGCAGAGTGTGGGTATTATATTGTATTGCAGAGTGTGGGTATTATATTCTCTTGCAGAGTGTGGGTATTATATTGTATTGCAGAGTGTGGGTATTATATTGTATTGCAGAGTGTGGGTATTATATTGTATTGCAGAGTGTGGGTATTATATTGTATTGCAGAGTGTGGGGATTATATTGTATTGCAGAGTGTGGGGATTATATTGTATTGCAGAGTGTGGGTATTATATTGTATTGCAGAGTGTGGGTATTATATTGTATTGCAGAGAGTGGGTATTATATTGTATTGCAGAGTGTGGGTATTATATTGTATTGCAGAGTGTGGGTATTATATTGTATTGCAGAGTGTGGGTATTATATTGTATTGCAGAGTGTGGGTATTATATTGAATTGCAGAGTGTGGGTATTATATTGTATTGCAGAGTGTGGGTGTTATATTGTATTGCAGAGTGTGGGTATTATATTGTATTGTAGAGTGTGGGTATTATATTTTATTGCAGAGTGTGGGCATTATATTGTTTTGCAGAGTGTGGGTATTATATTCCATTGCAGAGTGTGGGTATTATATTGTATTGCAGAGTGTGGGTATTATATTGTATTGCAGAGTGTGCGTATTATATTGTATTGCAGAGTGTGGATATTATATTGTATTGCAGAGTGTGGGGATTATATTGTATTGCAGAGTGTGGGGATTATATTCTATTGCAGAGTGTGGGTGTTATATTGTATTGCAGAGTGTGGGTATTATATTGTATTGCAGAGAGTGGGTATTATATTGTATTGCAGAGTGTGGGTATTATATTGTATTGCCGAGTGTGGGTATTATATTGTATTGCAGAGTGTGGGTATTATATTGTATTGCAGAGTGTGGGTATTATATTGAATTGCAGAGTGTGGGTATTATATTGTATTGCAGAGTGTGGGTATTATATTGTATTGCAGAGTGTGGGTATTATATTGTATTGCAGAGTGTGGGTATTATATTGTATTGCAGAGTGTGGGTATTATATTGTTTTGCAGAGTGTGGGTATTATATTGTATTGCAGAGTGTGGGTATTATATTGTATTGCAGAGTGTGGGTATTATATTGTATTGCAGAGTGTGGGTATTATATTGTATTGCAGAGTGTGGGTATTCTCTTCTGTTGTAGAGTGTGGGTATTATATTGTATTGCAGAGTGTGGGCATTATATTCTATTGCAGAGTGTGGTTATTATATTCTATTGCAGAGTGTGGGTATTATATTGTATTGCAGAGTGTGGATATTATATTGTATTGCAGAGTGTGGGTATTATATTGAATTGCAGAGAGTGGGTATTATATTGTATTGCAGAGTGTGGGTATTATATTGTATTGCAGAGTGTGGGTATTATATTGTATTGCAGAGCTTGGGTATTATATTGTATTGCAGAGTGTGGGTATTATATTGTATTGCAGAGTGCGGGTATTATATTCCATTGCAGAGTGTGGGTATTATATTGTATTGCAGAGTGTGGGTATTATATTGTATTGCAGAGTGTGGGTATTATATTGTATTGCAGAGTGTGGGTATTATATTGTATTGCAGAGTGTGGGTATTATATTGTATTGCAGAGTGTGGGTATTATATTGTTTTGCAGAGTGTGGGTATTATATTGTATTGCAGAGTGTGGGTATTATATTGTATTGCAGAGTGTGGGTATTATATTGTATTGCAGAGTGTGGGTATTATATTGTATTGCAGAGTGTGGGTATTCTCTTCTGTTGTAGAGTGTGGGTATTATATTGTATTGCAGAGTGTGGGCATTATATTCTATTGCAGAGTGTGGTTATTATATTCTATTGCAGAGTGTGGGTATTATATTGTATTGCAGAGTGTGGATATTATATTGTATTGCAGAGTGTGGGTATTATATTGAATTGCAGAGAGTGGGTATTATATTGTATTGCAGAGTGTGGGTATTATATTGTATTGCAGAGTGTGGGTATTATATTGTATTGCAGAGCTTGGGTATTATATTGTATTGCAGAGTGTGGGTATTATATTGTATTGCAGAGTGCGGGTATTATATTCCATTGCAGAGTGTGGGTATTATATTGTATTGCAGAGTGTGGGTATTATATTGTATTGCAGAGTGTGGGTATTATATTGTATTGCAGAGTGAGGGTATTATATTGTATTGCAGAGTGTGGGTATTATATTGTATTGCAGAGTGTGGGTATTATATTGTATTGCAGAGTGTGGGTATTATATTGTATTGCAGAGTGAGGGTATTATATTGTATTGCAGAGTGTGGGTATTATATTGTATTGCAGAGTGTGGGTATTATATTGTATTGCAGAGTGAGGGTATTATATTGTATTGCAGAGTGTGGGTATTATATTGTATTGCAGAGTGTGGGTATTATATTGTATTGCAGAGTGTGGGTATTATATTCTGTTGTAGAGTGTGGGTATTATATTCTATTGCAGAGTGTGGGTATTATATTGTATTGCAGAGTGTGGGTATTATATTCTGTTGTAGAGTGTGGCTATTATATTCTATTGCAGAGTGTGGGTATTATATTGTATTGCAGAGTGTGGGCATTATATTCTGTTGCAGAGTGTGGCTATTATATTCTATTGCAGAGTGTGGGTATTATATTGCATTGCAAAGTGTGGGTATTACATTGTATTGCAGAGTGTGGCTATTATATTGTATTGCAGAGCTTGGGTATTATATTGTATTGCAGAGTGTGGGTATTATATTCTATTGCAGAGTGTGGTTATTATATTCTATTGCAGAGTGTGGGTATTATATTGTATTGCAGAGTGTGGATATTATATTGTATTGCAGAGTGTGGGTATTATATTGAATTGCAGAGTGTGGGTATTATATTGTATTGCAGAGTGTGGGTATTATATTGTATTGCAGAGTGTGGGTATTATATTGTATTGCAGAGTGTGGGTATTATATTGAATTGCAGAGTGTGGGTATTATATTGTATTGCAGAGTGTGGGTATTATATTGTATTGCAGAGTGTGGCTATTATATTGTATTGCAGAGCTTGGGTATTATATTGTATTGCAGAGTGTGGGTATTATATTGTATTGCAGAGTGTGGGTATTATATTCTGTTGCAGAGTGTGGGTATTATATTGTATTGCAGAGTGTGGGTATTATATTGTATTGCAGAGTGTGGGTATTATATTGTATTGCAGAGTGTGGGTATTATATTGTATTGCAGAGTGTGGGTATTATATTGTATTGCAGAGTGTGGGTATTATATTGTATTGCAGAGTGTGGTTATTATATTCCATTGCAGAGTGTGGGTATTATATTGTATTGCAGAGTGTGGGTATTATATTGTATTGCAGAGTGTGGGTATTATATTGTATTGCAGAGTGTGGGTATTATATTGCAGAGTGTGGGTATTATATTGTATTGCAGAGTGAGGGTATTATATTGTATTGCAGAGTGTGGGTATTATATTGTATTGCAGAGTGTGGGTATTATATTGTATTGCAGAGTGTCGGTATTATATTGTATTGCAGAGTGAGGGTATTATATTGTATTGCAGAGTGTGGGTATTATATTGTATTG
This sequence comes from Scyliorhinus torazame, assembly GCF_047496885.1. Classification (NCBI taxonomy): domain Eukaryota; kingdom Metazoa; phylum Chordata; class Chondrichthyes; order Carcharhiniformes; family Scyliorhinidae; genus Scyliorhinus; species Scyliorhinus torazame. The sequence continues at coordinate 15,316,999 of NC_092731.1, read as the reverse complement.
CAGAGTGTGGGTATTATGTTGTATTGCAGAGTGTGGGTACTATATTGTATTGCAGAGCGTGGGTATTATATTGTATTGCAGAGTGTGGGTATTATATTGTATTGCAGAGTGTGGGTATTATATTCTGTTGTAGAGTGTGGCTATTATATTCTATTGCAGAGTGTGGGTATTATATTGTATTGCAGAGTGTGGGCATTATATTCTGTTGCAGAGTGTGGCTATTATATTCTATTGCAGAGTGTGGGTATTATATTCCATTGCAAAGTGTGGGTATTACATTGTATTGCAGAGTGTGGCTATTATATTGTATTGCAGGGCTTGGGTATTATATTGTATTGCAGAGTGTGGGTATTATATTGTATTGCAGAGTGTGGGTATTATATTCTATTGCAGAGTGTGGGTATTATATTGTATTGCAGAGTGTGGGCATTATATTCTGTTGCAGAGTGTGGCTATTATATTCTATTGCAGAGTGTGGGTATTATATTCCATTGCAGAGTGTGGATATTATATTCTATTGCAGAGTGTGGGTATTATATTGTATTGCAGAGTGTGGGTATTATATTGTATTGCAGAGTGTGGGTATTATATTGTATTGCAGAGTGAGGGTATTATATTGTATTGCAGAGAGTGGGTATTATATTGTATTGCAGAGTGTGGGTATTATATTGTATTGCAGAGTGTGGGTATTATATTGTATTGCAGAGTGAGGGTATTATATTGTATTGCAGAGTGTGGGTATTATATTCCCTTGCAGAGTGTGGGTATTATATTATATTGCAGAGTGTGGCTATTATATTGTATTGCAGAGTGTGGATATTATATTGAATTACAGAGTGTGGGTATTATATTGTATTGCAGAGTGTGGGTATTATATTGTATTGCAGAGTGTGGGTATTATATTGTATTGCAGAGTGTGGTTATTATATTCCATTGCAGAGTGTGGGTATTATATTGTATTGCAGAGTGTGGGTATTATATTGTATTGCAGAGTGTGGGTATTATATTGTATTGCAGAGTGTGGGTATTATATTGTATTGCAGAGTGTGGGTATTATATTGTATTGCAGAGTGTGGGTATTATATTGTATTGCAGAGTGTGGGTATTATATTCTCTTGCAGAGTGTGGGTATTATATTGTATTGCAGAGTGTGGGTATTATATTGTATTGCAGAGTGTGGGTATTATATTGTATTGCAGAGTGTGGGTATTATATTGTATTGCAGAGTGTGGGGATTATATTGTATTGCAGAGTGTGGGGATTATATTGTATTGCAGAGTGTGGGTATTATATTGTATTGCAGAGTGTGGGTATTATATTGTATTGCAGAGAGTGGGTATTATATTGTATTGCAGAGTGTGGGTATTATATTGTATTGCAGAGTGTGGGTATTATATTGTATTGCAGAGTGTGGGTATTATATTGTATTGCAGAGTGTGGGTATTATATTGAATTGCAGAGTGTGGGTATTATATTGTATTGCAGAGTGTGGGTATTATATTGTATTGCAGAGTGTGGGTATTATATTGTATTGTAGAGTGTGGGTATTATATTTTATTGCAGAGTGTGGGCATTATATTGTTTTGCAGAGTGTGGGTATTATATTCCATTGCAGAGTGTGGGTATTATATTGTATTGCAGAGTGTGGGTATTATATTGTATTGCAGAGTGTGCGTATTATATTGTATTGCAGAGTGTGGATATTATATTGTATTGCAGAGTGTGGGGATTATATTGTATTGCAGAGTGTGGGGATTATATTCTATTGCAGAGTGTGGGTGTTATATTGTATTGCAGAGTGTGGGTATTATATTGTATTGCAGAGAGTGGGTATTATATTGTATTGCAGAGTGTGGGTATTATATTGTATTGCCGAGTGTGGGTATTATATTGTATTGCAGAGTGTGGGTATTATATTGTATTGCAGAGTGTGGGTATTATATTGAATTGCAGAGTGTGGGTATTATATTGTATTGCAGAGTGTGGGTATTATATTGTATTGCAGAGTGTGGGTATTATATTGTATTGCAGAGTGTGGGTATTATATTGTATTGCAGAGTGTGGGTATTATATTGTTTTGCAGAGTGTGGGTATTATATTGTATTGCAGAGTGTGGGTATTATATTGTATTGCAGAGTGTGGGTATTATATTGTATTGCAGAGTGTGGGTATTATATTGTATTGCAGAGTGTGGGTATTCTCTTCTGTTGTAGAGTGTGGGTATTATATTGTATTGCAGAGTGTGGGCATTATATTCTATTGCAGAGTGTGGTTATTATATTCTATTGCAGAGTGTGGGTATTATATTGTATTGCAGAGTGTGGATATTATATTGTATTGCAGAGTGTGGGTATTATATTGAATTGCAGAGAGTGGGTATTATATTGTATTGCAGAGTGTGGGTATTATATTGTATTGCAGAGTGTGGGTATTATATTGTATTGCAGAGCTTGGGTATTATATTGTATTGCAGAGTGTGGGTATTATATTGTATTGCAGAGTGCGGGTATTATATTCTATTGCAGAGTGTGGGTATTATATTGTATTGCAGAGTGTGGGTATTATATTGTATTGCAGAGTGTGGGTATTATATTGTATTGCAGAGTGAGGGTATTATATTGTATTGCAGAGTGTGGGTATTATATTGTATTGCAGAGTGTGGGTATTATATTGTATTGCAGAGTGTGGGTATTATATTGTATTGCAGAGTGAGGGTATTATATTGTATTGCAGAGTGTGGGTATTATATTGTATTGCAGAGTGTGGGTATTACATTGTATTGCAGAGTGAGGGTATTATATTGTATTGCAGAGTGTGGGTATTATATTGTATTGCAGAGTGTGGGTATTATATTGTATTGCAGAGTGTGGGTATTATATTCTGTTGTAGAGTGTGGGTATTATATTCTATTGCAGAGTGTGGGTATTATATTGTATTGCAGAGTGTGGGTATTATATTCTGTTGTAGAGTGTGGCTATTATATTCTATTGCAGAGTGTGGGTATTATATTGTATTGCAGAGTGTGGGCATTATATTCTGTTGCAGACTGTGGCTATTATATTCTATTGCAGAGTGTGGGTATTATATTGCATTGCAAAGTGTGGGTATTACATTGTATTGCAGAGTGTGGCTATTATATTGTATTGCAGAGCTTGGGTATTATATTGTATTGCAGAGTGTGGGTATTATATTCTATTGCAGAGTGTGGTTATTATATTCTATTGCAGAGTGTGGGTATTATATTGTATTGCAGAGTGTGGGTATTATATTGTATTGCAGAGTGTGGGTATTATATTGAATTGCAGAGTGTGGGTATTATATTGTATTGCAGAGTGTGGGTATTATATTGTATTGCAGAGTGTGGCTATTATATTGTATTGCAGAGCTTGAGTATTATATTGTATTGCAGAGTGTGGGTATTATATTGTATTGCAGAGTGTGGGTATTATATTCTATTGCAGAGTGTGGGTATTATATTGTATTGCAGAGTGTGGGTATTATATTGTATTGCAGAGTGTGGGTATTATATTGTATTGCAGAGTGTGGGTATTATATTGTATTGCAGAGTGTTGGTATTATATTGTATTGCAGAGTGTGGGTATTATATTGTATTGCAGAGTGTGGTTATTATATTCCATTGCAGAGTGTGGGTATTATATTGTATTGCAGAGTGTGGGTATTATATTGTATTGCAGAGTGTGGGTATTATATGGTATTGCAGAGTGTGGGTATTATATTGTATTGCAGAGTGTGGGTATTATATTGTATTGCAGAGTGTGGGTATTATATTGTATTGCAGAGTGTGGGTATTATATTCTCTTGCAGAGTGTGGGTATTATATTGTATTGCAGAGTGTGGGTATTATATTGTATTGCAGAGTGTGGGTATTATATTGTATTGCAGAGTGTGGGTATTATATTGTATTGCAGAGTGTGGGGATTATATTGTATTGCAGAGTGTGGGGATTATATTCTATTGCAGAGTGTGGGTATTATATTGTATTGCAGAGTGTGGGTATTATATTGTATTGCAGAGAGTGGGTATTATATTGTATTGCAGAGCTTGGGTATTATATTGTATTGCAGAGTGTGGGTATTATATTGTATTGCAGAGTGTGGGTATTATATTGTATTGCAGAGTGTGGGTATTATATTCTCTTGCAGAGTGTGGGTATTATATTGTATTGCCGAGTGTGGGTATTATATTGTATTGCAGAGTGTGGGTATTATATTGTATTGCAGTGTGTGGTTATTATATTGTATTGCAGAGTGTGGGTATTATATTGTATTGCAGAGTGTGGGGATTATATTGTATTGCAGAGTGTGGGTATTATATTCCATTGCAAAGTGTGGGTATTACATTGTATTGCAGAGTGTGGCTATTATATTGTATTGCAGAGCTTGGGTATTATATTGTATTGCAGAGTGTGGGTATTATATTGTATTGCAGAGTGTGGATATTATATTCTATTGCAGAGTGTGGGTATTATATTGTATTGCAGAGTGTGGGCATTATATTCTGTTGCAGAGTGTGGCTATTATATTCTATTGCAGAGTGTGGGTGTTATATTCCATTGCAGAGTGTGGGTATTATATTCTATTGCAGAGTGTGGGTATTATATTGTATTGCAGAGTGTGGGCATTATATTCTGTTGCAGAGTGTGGCTATTATATTCTATTGCAGAGTGTGGGTATTATATTCAATTGCAGAGTGTGGGTATTATATTGTATTGCAGAGTGTGGCTATTATATTGCAGAGTGTGGGTATTATATTGTATTGCAGAGTGAGGGTATTATATTGTATTGCAGAGTGTGGGTATTATATTGTATTGCAGAGTGTGGGTATTATATTGTATTGCAGAGTGTGGGTATTATATTGTATTGCAGAGTGAGGGTATTATATTGTATTGCA
>NC_092731.1:14999588-15009588 GCF_047496885.1 Scyliorhinus torazame | reverse complement strand
TCCCTCTCCCTCCCTCCCTCTCCCTCCCTCCCTCCCTCTCCCTCCCTCCCTCTCCCTCCTCCCTCACCCCCTCACCCTCCCTCTCCCTCCCTCCCTCTCCCTCCCTCCCTCTCCTCCCTCCCTCTCCCTCCCTCTCCCTCTCTCACCCTCCCTCTCCCTCCCTCACCCTCCCTCTCCCTCACCCTCCCTCTCCCTCCCTCACCCTCCCTCTCCTCCCTCACCCTCCCTCTCCCTCCCTCACCCTCCCTCTCCCTCCTCACCCTCCTCTCCCTCCCTCACCCTCCCTCTCCCTCCCTCACCCTCCCTCTCCCTCCCTCACCCTCCCTCTCCTCCCTCACCCCTCCCTCTCCCTCCCTCACCCTCCCTCACCCTCCCTCTCCCTCCCTCTCCCTCCCTCACCCTCCCTCTCCCTCCCTCACCCTCCCTCTCCCTCCCTCACCCTCCCTCTCCCTCCCTCTCCCTCCCTCACCCTCCCTCTCCCTCCCTCACCCTCCCTCTCCCTCCCTCACCCTCCTCACCCTCCCTCACCCTCCCTCTCCCTCCCTCACCCTCCCTCTCCCTCCCTCTCCCCTCCTCCTCCCTCTCCCTCTCCCTCCCTCCTCTCCCTCTCCCTCCCTCACCCTCCCTCTCCCTCCTCTCCCTCCCTCACCCTCCCTCTCCTCCTCTCCCTCCCTCTCCCTCCCTCTCCCTCACCCTCCTCACCCTCCTCTCCTCCTCACCCTCCCTCTCCCTCCCTCTCCCTCCCTCTCCCTCCCTCTCCTCCTCTCCCTCCCTCACCCTCCCTCTCCCTCCCTCACCCTCCCTCTCCCTCCCTCTCCCTCCCTCTCCCTCCCTCACCCTCCCTCTCCCTCCCTCACCCTCCCTCTCCTCCTCTCCCTCCCTCACCCTCCTCTCCCTCCCTCACCCTCCCTCACCCTCCCTCACCTCCCTCCCTCTCCCTCCCTCACCCTCCCTCTCCCTCCCTCACCCTCCCTCTCCCTCCCTCTCCCTCCCTCACCTTCCCTCTCCCTCCCTCACCCTCCCTCTCCCTCCCTCACCCTCCCTCTCCCTCTCCCTCCCTCACCCTCCCTCTCCCTCTCCCTCCTCACCCTCCCTCACCCTCCCTCACCCTCCCTCTCCCTCCCTCACCCTCCCTCTCCCTCCCTCACCCTCCCTCTCCCTCCCTCACTCCTCCCTCCTCTCCCTCCCTCCCTCCCTCTCCCTCCTCACCCTCCCTCTCCCTCCCTCACCCTCCCTCTCCCTCCCTCACCCTCCCTCACCCTCCCTCTCCCTCCTCACCCTCCCTCACCCTCCCTCTCCCTCCCTCACCCTCCCTCTCCTCTCCTCCCTCACCCTCCCTCTCCCTCCCTCACCCTCCCTCTCCCTCCCTCACCCTCCCTCTCCCTCCCTCACCCTCCCTCACCCTCCCTCACCCTCCCTCACCCTCCCTCACCCTCCCTCTCCCTCCCTCACCCTCCCTCTCCCTCCCTCTCCCTCCCTCTCCCTCCCTCACCCTCCTCTCCCTCCCTCTCCCTCTCCCTCCCTCCTCACCCTCCCTCACCCTCCCTCTCCCTCTCCCTCCCTCACCCTCCCTCTCCCTCCCTCCTCCCTCACCCTCCCTCTCCCTCCCTCTCCCTCCTCACCCTCCCTCTCCCTCCCTCTCCCTCACCCTCCCTCTCCCTCCCTCTCCCTCCCTCACCCTCCCTCACCCTCCCTCACCCTCCCTCTCCCTCCCTCTCCCTCCTCACCCTCCCTCTCCCTCCCTCACCCTCCCTCACCCTCCCTCTCCCTCCCTCACCCTCCCTCACCCTCCCTCACCCTCCCTCTCCCTCCCTCACCCTCCCTCTCCCTCCCTCACCCTCCCTCTCCCTCCCTCACCCTCCCTCTCCCTCCCTCACCCTCCCTCTCCCTCTCACCCTCCCTCTCCCTCTCACCCTCCCTCTCCTCTCACCCTCCTCTCCCTCTCACCCTCCCTCTCCCTCTCCCTCTCACCCTCCCTCTCCCTCTCACCCTCCCTCTCCCTCTCCCTCTCACCCTCCCTCTCCCTCTCACCCTCCCTCTCCCTCTCACCCTCCCTCTCCTCTCACCCTCCCTCTCCCTCTCACCCTCCCTCTCCCTCTCACCCTCCCTCTCCCTCTCACCCTCCCTCTCACCCTCCCTCTCCCTCACCCTCCTCTCACCCTCCCTCACCCTCCCTCTCACCCTCCCTCTCCCTCTCACCCTCCCTCTCCCTCTCACCCTCCCTCTCCTCTCTCACCCTCCCTCTCCCTCTCCCTCCCTCTCCCTCCCTCTCCCTCCCTCACCCTCCCTCACCCTCCTCACCTCCTCCCTCTCCCCTCCTCTCCCTCCCTCACCCTCCCTCTCCCTCCCTCACCCTCCTCACCTCCCTCTCCCTCCCTCTCCCTCCCCTCACCCTCCCTCACCCTCCCTCACCCTCCCTCTCCCTCCCTCACCTCCCTCTCCCTCCCTCACCCTCCCTCTCCCTCCCTCACCCTCCCTCTCCCCTCTCACCCTCCCTCTCCCTCTCACCCTCCCTCTCCCTCTCACCCTCCTCTCCCTCTCACCCTCCCTCTCCCTCTCCCTCTCACCCTCCCTCTCCCTCTCACCCTCCTCTCCCTCTCCTCTCACCCTCCCTCTCCCTCTCACCCTCCCTCTCCCTCTCACCCTCCCTCTCCCTCTCACCCTCCCTCTCCTCTCACCCTCCCTCTCCCTCTCACCCCCTCTCCTCTCACCCTCCTCTCACCCTCCCTCTCCCTCTCACCCTCCCTCTCCCTCCTCTCACCTCCCTCTCACCCTCCCTCTCCCTCTCACCCTCCCTCTCCCTCTCACCCTCCCTCTCCCTCTCACCCTCCCTCTCCCTCTCACCCCCCTCCCTCTCACCCTCCTTCTCCCTCTCACCCACCCTCTCCCTCCCTCCTCACCCTCCCTCTCCCTCCCTCACCCTCCCTCTCCCTCCCTCACCCTCCCTCTCCCTCCTCACCCTCCCTCTCCTCCCTCCTCACCCTCCCTCTCCCTCCCTCACCCTCCTCTCCCTCCCTCACCCTCCCTCTCCTCCCTCCCTCACCCTCCCTCTCCCTCCCTCCCTCACCCTCCCTCCCTCTCCTCCCCACCCTCCCTCCCTCTCCCTCCTCCCTCTCCTCCCTCCCTCCCTCCCTCTCCCTCCCTCCCTCTCCCTCCCTCCCTCCCTCCCACACCCTCCCTCCCTCCCTCCCACACCCTCCCTCCCTCCCTCCCACACCCTCCCTCCCTCCCTCCCTCCCTCCCACACCCTCCCTCCCTCCCTCCCACACCCTCCCTCCCTCCCTCCCACACCCTCCCTCCCTCCCACACCCTCCCTCCCTCCCTCCCACACCCTCCCTCCCTCCCTCCCACACCCTCCCTCCCTCCCTCCCACACCCTCCCTCCCTCCCACACCCTCCCTCCCTCCCTCCCCTCCCTCCCTCCCTCCCTCCCACACCCCTCCCTCCCTCCCACACCCTCCCTCCCTCCCCACCCTCCCTCCCTCCTCCCACACCCTCCCTCCCTCCCACACCCTCCCTCCCTCCCTCACCCTCCCTCCCTCCCTCCCTCTCCCTCCCTCTCCCTCCCTCACACTCCCTCTCCCTCACTCACCCTCCCTCTCCCTCCCTCCCTCACCCTCCCTCCCTCACCCTCCCTCCCTCACCCTCCCTCTCCCTCACCCTCCCTCTCCCTCTCCCTCCCTCTCCCTCCCTCCCTCACCCTCCCTCTCCCTCCCTCACCCCTCCCTCTCCCTCCTCACCCTCACGCTCCCTCTCCTCCCTCCCTCACCCTCCCTCTCCCTCCCTCCCTCACCCTCCCTCTCCCTCCCTCCCTCACCCTCCCTCTCCCTCCCTCACCCTCCCTCTCCCTCCCTCACCCTCCCTCTCCCTCCCTCACCCTCCCCTCTCCCTCTCCCTCCCCCTCACACTCCCTCTCCCTCACTCACCCTCCCTCTCCCTCCCTCCCTCACCCTCCCTCCCTCACCCTCCCTCCCCTCACCCTCCCTCTCCCTCACCCTCCCTCTCCCTCTCCCTCCCTCTCCCTCCCTCTCCCTCCCTCCCTCACCCTCCCTCTCCCTCCCTCACCCTCCCTCTCCCTCCCTCACCCTCACCCTCCTCTCCCTCCCTCCCTCACCCTCCCTCTCCCTCCCTCCCTCACCCTCCCTCTCCCTCCCTCCCTCACCCTCCCTCTCCCTCCCTCACCCTCCCTCTCCCTCCCTCACCCTCCCTCTCCCTCCCTCACCCTCCCTCTCCCTCTCCCTCCCTCACCCTCCCTCTCCCTCCCTCACCCTCCCTCTCCCTCCCTCACCCTCCCTCTCCCTCCCTCACCCTCCCTCTCCCTCCCTCACCCTCCCTCTCCCCTCCCTCACCCTCCCTCTCCCTCCCTCACCCTCCCTCTCCCTCCCTCACCCTCCCTCTCCCTCCCTCACCCTCCCTCTCCCTCCCTCACCCTCCCTCACCCTCCCTCACCCTCCCTCTCCCTCCCTCACCCTCCCTCTCCCTCCCTCTCCCTCCCTCACCCTCCCTCACCCTCCCTCTCCCTCCCTCACCCTCCCTCTCCCTCCCTCACCCTCCCTCTCCCTCCCTCTCCCTCCCTCACCCTCCCTCCCACACCCTCCCTCCCTCCCTCCCACACCCTCCCTCCCTCCCTCCCACACCCTCCCTCCCTCCCACACCCTCCCTCCCTCCCTCACCCTCCCTCCCTCCCTCTCCCTCCCTCTCCCTCCCTCACACTCCCTCTCCCTCACTCACCCTCCCTCTCCCTCACCCTCCCTCTCCCTCCCTCACCCTCCCTCACCCTCCCTCCCTCTCCCTCCCTCTCCCTCCCTCACCCTCCCTCACCCTCACCCTCCCTCTCCCTCCCTCTCCCTCACCCTCCCTCTCCCTCCCTCTCCCTCCCTCTCCCTCCCCCACCCTCCCTCTCCCTCCCTCACCCTCCCTCACCCTCCCTCTCCCTCCCTCACCCTCCCTCTCCCTCCCTCACCCTCCCTCACCCTCCCTCTCCCTCTCCCCCTCCCTCTCCCTCTCACCCTCCCTCTCCCTCTCACCCTCCCTCTCACCCTCCCTCTCCCTCTCACCCTCCCTCTCCCTCTCACCCTCCCTCTCCCTCCCTCACCCTCCCTCACCCTCCCTCTCCCTCTCACCCTCCCTCTCCCTCTCACCCTCCCTCTCCCTCTCACCCTCCCTCTCACCCTCCCTCTCCCTCTCACCCTCCCTCTCCCTCTCACCCTCCCCTCTCCCTCTCACCCTCCCTCTCCCTCTCACCCTCCCTCTCCCTCTCACCCTCCCTCTCCCTTCCTCCCTCACCCTCCCTCTCCCTCCCTCCCTCACCCTCCCTCTCCCTCCCTCCCTCACCCTCCCTCTCCCTCCCTCCCTCACCCTCCCTCTCCCTCCCTCTCCCTCCCTCCCTCACCCTCCCTCTCCCTCCCTCCCTCACCCTCCCTCTCCCTCCCTCTCCCTCCCTCCCCCTCCCTCCCTCCCTCTCCCTCCCTCCCTCCCTCCCACACCCTCCCTCCCTCCCTCACCCTCCCTCCCTCCCTCACCCTCCCTCCCTCCCTCCCTCACCCTCCCTCCCTCCCTCACCCTCCCTCTCCCTCCCTCTCCCTCCCTCTCCCTCCCTCCCTCACCCTCCCTCACCCTCCCTCACCCTCCCTCTCCCTCCCTCACCCTCCCTCTCCCTCACCCTCCCTCTCCCTCCCTCCCTCACCCTCCCTCTCCCTCCCTCCCTCACCCTCCCTCTCCCTCCCTCCCTCACCCTCCCTCTCCCTCCCTCCCTCACCCTCCCTCTCCCTCCCTCCCTCACCCTCCCTCCCTCCCTCCCTCACCCTCCCTCCCTCCCTCACCCTCCCTCCCTCTCCCTCCCTCTCCCTCCCTCCCTCACCCTCCTCCCACCCTCCCTCACCCTCCCTCACCCTCCCTCACCCTCCCTCCCTCACCCTCCCTCTCCCCTCCCTCCCTCTCCCTCTCCCTCCCTCACCCTCCCTCTCCCTCCCTCCCTCACCCTCCCTCTCCCTCCCTCCCTCACCCTCCCTCACCCTCCCTCTCCCTCCCTCTCCCTCCCTCACCCTCCCTCTCCCTCCCTCACCCTCCCTCTCCCTCCCTCACCCTCCCTCTCCCTCCCTCTCCCTCCCTCTCCCTCCCTCACCCTCCCTCACCCTCCCTCTCCCTCCCCTCCTCCCTCCCTCACCCTCCCTCACCCTCCCTCACCCTCCCTCCCTCTCCCTCCCTCACCCTCCCTCCCTCACCCTCCCTCACCCTCCCTCTCCCTCACCCTCCCTCTCCCTCCCTCACCCTCCCTCACCCTCCCTCTCCCTCCCTCACCCTCCCTCTCCCTCCCTCACCCTCCCTCCCTCACCCTCCCTCTCCCTCCCTCACCCTCCCTCCCTCCCTCCCCCTCCCTCCCTCCCTCACCCTCCCTCTCCCTCCCTCACCCTCCCTCCCTCCCTCCCCCTCCCTCCCTCCCTCACCCTCCCTCCCTCCCTCACCCTCCCTCCCTCCCTCACCCTCCCTCACCCTCCCCCTCCCCCTCCCTCACCCTCCCTCACCCTCCCCCTCCCTCCCCCTCCCTCACCCTCCCTCTCCCTCCCTCTCCCTCCCTCTCCCTCCCTCACCCTCCCTCTCCCTCCCTCACCCTCCCTCTCCCTCCCTCACCCTCCTCACCCTCCCTCTCCCTCCCTCTCCCTCCCTCACCCTCCCTCACCCTCCCTCTCCCTTACCCCTGAAACTCTGTCCCCCCCCCCCCCCCCCCCTTCCCCACATGGTTAATTTTCTGGCTTTTATTTCGGACATTACCCCCCTCACCCTGGGCACCAGGAAGCATGGGCAGTGAGACTTCACAGCTCTGCCCACTTCCTCCCCCCCCCCCCCAGCTCTTCGGCTGCAGAAGCCCTCACCCGTGCCCACTCTTCCCTCCACACTCGACTATGCCGATGTTCTCCCACCCTGCCCGCCTGGCATCCTGTTCTTCCCCACCCCACCTGTAAGCTCACATTCATCCAACCCCCTGGTGCCCATGTCCAAGTGTGCGCCAAGTCCCATTCACCCACCGCGCCACCGCCAGTGCTCGCTGACCGACACCGGCTCCTGCTGAAGCAATGCCTCAATTTTTGAAATTTGTTTACAAATCCCCTCCGTGGCCTTGTCTCCGCCTGTCTCGGTGACCCCGACAGCCCCAAGGCCCCTCACATCTCTGCGTTCCTCTGATTCTGGCCTCTTGAGCATCCCCTGATTTATTTCCCTCCCTCTCCCTCCCTCCCTCCCTCCCTCCCTCCCTCACCCTCCCTCCCTCCCTCACCCTCCCTCCCTCCCTCACCCCTCCCTCTCCCTCCCTCACCCTCCCTCTCCCTCCCTCCCTCACCCTCCCTCCCTCTCCCTCCCTCTCCCTCCCTCCCTCACCCTCCCTCTCCCTCCCTCCCTCTCCCTCCCTCCCTCCCTCCCTCTCCCTCCCTCCCTCCCTCCCTCCCTCTCCCACCCTCCCTCTCCCTCCCTCCCTCCCTCTCCCTCCCTCCCTCACCCTCCCTCTCCCTCACCCTCCCTCTCCCTCCCCCTCCCCCTCCCTCTTCCTCCCTCTCCCTCCCTCCCTCACCCTCACCCTCACCCTCCCTCTCCCTCCCTCCCTCACCCTCCCTCACCCTCCCTCTCCCCCCCTCCCTCACCCTCCCTCTCCCTCCCTCCCTCCCTCTCCCTCCCTCACCCTCCCTCTCCCTCCTCTCCCTCCCTCACCCTCCCTCTCCCTCTCCCTCCCTCTCCCTCTCCCTCCCTCACCCTCCCTCTCCCTCCCTCACCCTCCCTCTCCCTCCCTCTCCCTCCCTCACCCTCCCTCACCCTCCCTCACCCTCCCTCTCCCTCCCTCACCCTCCCTCTCCCTCCCTCACCCTCCCTCTCCCTCCCTCACCCTCCCTCACCCTCCCTCTCCCTCCCTCTCCCTCCCTCTCCCTCCCTCTCCCTCCCTCTCCCTCCCTCTCCCTCCCTCACCCTCCCTCTCCCTCCCTCACCCTCCCTCTCCCTCCCTCACCCTCCCTCTCCCTCCCTCTCCCTCCCTCACCCTCCCTCTCCCTCCCTCACCCTCCCTCTCCCTCCCTCTCCCTCCCTCTCCCTCCCTCTCCCTCCCTCACCCTCCCTCTCCCTCCCCTCACCCTCCCTCTCCCTCCCTCACCCTCCCTCACCCTCCCTCTCCTCCCTCACCCTCCCTCACCCCTCCCTCTCCCTCCCTCACCCTCCCTCTCCCTCCCTCTCCCTCCCTCTCCTCCCTCTCCCTCCCTCTCCCTCCCTCACCCTCCCTCTCCCCTCCCTCACCCTCCCTCTCCCTCTCAACCTCCCTCTCCCTCTCACCCTCCCTCTCCCTCTCACCCTCCCTCTCACCCTCCCTCTCCCTCTCATCCTCCCTCTCACCCTCCCTCTCACCCTCCCTCTCACCCTCCCTCTCCCTCTCACCCTCCCTCTCCCTCTCCCTCTCACCCTCCCTCTCCCTCTCACCCTCCCTCTCCCTCTCACCCTCCCTCTCCCTCTCACCCTCCTTCTCCCTCCCTCTCCCTCCCTCCCTCACCCTCCCTCTCCCTCCCTCACCCTCCCTCTCCCTCCCTCCTCACCCTCCCTCTCCCTCCCTCCCTCACCCTCCCTCTCCCTCCCTCCCTCACCCTCCCTCACCCTCCCTCCCTCACCCTCCCTCACCCTCCCTCCCTCACCCTCCCTCTCCCTCCCTCCCTCTCCCTCCCTCTCCCTCCCTCCCTCTCCCTCCCTCCCTCTCCCTCCCTCCCCTCCCTCCCACACCCTCCCTCCCTCCCTCCCACACCCTCCCTCCCTCCCTCCCACACCCTCCCTCCCTCCCTCCCACACCCTCCCTCCCTCCCTCCCTCCCACACCCTCCCCTCCCTCCCTCCCACACCCTCCCTCCCTCCCTCCCACACCCTCCCTCCCTCCCACACCCTCCCTCCCTCCCACACCCTCCCTCCCTCCCACACCCTCCCTCCCTCCCACACCCTCCCTCCCTCCCACACCCTCCCTCCCTCCCACACCCTCCCTCCCTCCCACACCCTCCCTCCCACACCCTCCCTCCCTCCCTCCCTCTCCCTCCCTCCCTCTCCCTCCCTCCCTCTCCCCTCCCTCCCTCTCCCTCACACTCCCTCTCCCTCACTCACCCTCCCTCTCCCTCACCCTCCCTCTCCCTCCCTCACCCTCCCTCACCCTCCCTCTCCCTCCCTCTCCCTCACCCTCCCTCACCCTCCCTCTCCCTCCCTCCCTCACCCTCCCTCCCTCACCCTCCCTCTCCCTCACCCTCCCTCACCCTCCCTCTCCCTCCCTCCCACACCCTCCCTCTCCCTCCCTCCCTCACCCTCCCTCTCCCTCCCTCCCTCTCCCTCCCTCTCCCTCACCCTCCCTCTCCCTCACCCTCCCTCACCCTCCCTCACCCTCCCTCTCCCTACCTCTCCCTCCCTCTCCCTCCCTCACCCTCACCCTCCCTCTCCCTCCCTCCCTCACCCTCCCTCTCCCTCCCTCCCTCACCCTCCCTCTCCCTCCCTCCCTCACCCTCCCTCTCCCTCCCTCCCTCTCCCTCCCTCTCCCTCCCTCACCCTCCCTCACCCTCCCTCTCCCTCCCTCACCCTCCCTCTCCCTCCCTCACCCTCCCTCTCCCTCACCCTCCCTCTCCCTCCCTCTCCCTCCCTCACCCTCCCTCTCCCTCCCTCTCCTCCCTCACCCTCCCTCTCCTCCCTCACCCTCCCTCTCCCTCCCTCTCCCTCCCTCTCCCTCCTCACCCTCCCTCTCCCTCCCTCACCCTCCCTCTCCCTCCCTCTCCCTCCCTCTCCCTCCCTCACCCTCCCTCTCCCTCCCTCACCCTCCCTCTCCTCCTCCTCACCCTCCCTCTCCCTCCCTCACCCTCCCTCTCCCTCCCTCTCCCTCCCTCTCCCTCCCTCACCCTCTCGACCCTCCCTCTCCCTCTCACCCTCCCTCCCTCCCACACCCTCCCTCCCTCCCACACCCTCCCTCCCTCCCACACCCTCCCTCCCTCCCTCCCACACCCTCCC
>NC_092731.1:14948945-14999488 GCF_047496885.1 Scyliorhinus torazame | reverse complement strand
CCCTCTCCTCCCTCTCTCCCCTCCCTCTTCCTCCCTCTTCCTCCCTCTTCCTCCCTCTTCCTCCCTCCCTCTTCCTCCTCTTCCTCCTCTTCCTCCCTCTTCCTCCCTCTTCCTCCCTCTTCCTCCCTCTTCCTCACTCCCTCACTCTCCCTCCTCCTCACCTCTCCTCCCTCCCTCACTCTCCCTCCCTCCCTCCCTCTCCCTCCCTCCCTCCCTCTCCCTCCCTCCCTCCTCCCTCACCCTCCCTCATCCCCACCCCTCCCTCTCCTCTCCCTCCCCCTCCCTCCTCTCCCTCACCCTCCCTCCCCCCTCCCTCCCCCCCTCCCTCCCCCCTCCCTCCCCCCTCCCTCCACCCTCCCTCCCCCCTCCCTCCCTCCCTCCCTCCTCCCCCTCCCTCTCCCTCCCTCCCTCCCCCTCCCTCCCTCTCCCCCTCCCTCTCCCTCCCTCCCTCTCCCCCTCCCTCCCTCCCTCTCCCCCCTCCCTCCCTCTCCCCTCCCTCTCCCCTCCCTCCCTCCCTCCCCCCTCCCTCCCCCTCCCCCCCTCCCCCCCTCTCCCTCCCTCTCCCCCCCTCCCTCCCTCTCCCTCCCTCTCCCCCTCTCCCCTCCCCCTCCCTCCCTCTCCCTCCCTCTCCCTCCCTCTCCCTCCCTCTCCCCCCTCTCCCCCTCTCCCTCTCCCCCTCTCCCCCTCCCTCCCCCCCCTCCCCCTCCCCCTCCCCCTCCCCCTCCCCCTCTCCCTCTCCTCCCTCCCTCTCCCCCTCTCCCTCTCCCTCCTTCCCTCCCCTCTCCCTCTCCCTCCCCTCCCCCTCACCCCTCTCCCTCCCCCCTCTCCCTCTCCCTCCCCCTCTCCCTCCCCCTCTCTCCCCCCTCCCCCTCCCCCTCCCCCTCCCCCTCCCCCTCCCCCTCTCCCTCTCCCTCTCCCTCCCCCTCCCCTCTCCCTCCCCCTCTCCCTCCCCCTCTCCCTCTCCCTCCCCCTCTCCCTCTCCCTCCCCCTCCCCCCTCTCCTCCTCTCCCTCCCTCTCCCTCCCTCCCTCCCTCTCCCTCCCTCTCCCTCCCTCTCCCTCCCTCTCCTCCCTCTCCCTCCCTCTCCCTCCCTCCCTCTCCCTCCCTCTCCTCCCTCACTCTCCCCTCCCTCACTCTCCTCTCCCTCCCTCACTCTCCCTCCCTCACTCTCCCTCCCTCCCTCACTCTCCCCTCCCTCCCTCACTCTCCCTCCCTCCCTCACTCTCCCTCCCTCCCCTCACTCTCCCTCCCTCCTCCTCACTCTCCCTCCCTCACTCTCCCTCCCTCCCTCACTCTCCCTCCCTCGCCCTCCCTCCCACCCTCTCTCTCCCTCCCTCTCTCCCCCTCCCTCCCTCCCTCTTCCCTCCCTCCCTCCCTCCCTCTCCCACCCTCCCTCCCCCACCCTCCCTCCCTCTCTCTCTCTCCCCTCCCTCCTCCCCCCCTCTCACTCTCTCCCCCCTCGCCCCCCCCTCACTCTCTCCCTCGCCCCCCGCACTCTCTCCCCTCACTCTCTCCCCTCACTCTCTCCCCTCACTCTCTCCCTCACTCTCTCCCCCTCACTCTCTCCCCTCTCTCTCTCCCCCTCTCTCTCTCCCCCTCTCTCTCTCCCCCTCTCTCTCTCCCCCTCTCTCTCTCCCCTCTCTCTCTCCCCCTCTCTCTCTCCCCCTCTCTCTCTCCCCCTCTCTCTCTCCCCCTCTCTCTCTCTCCCCCTCTCTCTCTCTCCCTCTTTCCCTCTCCCTCTTTCCTCTCCTCCGCTCCCTCTCCTCCCGCTCCCTCACTCTTATCTCCCCCTCCCTCACTCTTTCTCTCCCCCTCACTCTTCCTCCCCCTCACTCTTTCCCTCCCCCTCACTCTTTCTCCCCCCCTCACTCTTTCTCCCCCCCTCACTCTTTCTCCCCCCCCCCCCTCTTTCTCCCCCCCTCACTCTTTCTCCCCCCCCCCCCACTCTTTCTCCCCCCCCCCCACTCTTTCTCCCCCCCCCCACTCTTCCCCCCCCCCCCACTCTTTCTCCCCCCCCCCACTCTTCTCCCCCCCCCCACTCTTTCTCCCCCCCCCACTCTTCTCCCCCCCCCACTTCTTTCTCCCCCCCCCCTCTTCTGCCCCCCCCCCCCCCCCCACTCTCAGGAAATTCTCTCCTTGAAGCCTTTCAGCCTCCCTGCTTCTCACTCTTGGTCCCTCTGTAAATCCTGCGGTGTCCTGAGTCACTGCTTGAGGCTCAAGTGTTGAATTTTGTTGGAGAATGCTCCTAGGAAGCACCGTATGATAATTTATGTTAAATGTGCGACATGTTGTTTGGCAGCAGAAGGCTTCTGGGTTATTTGACTGTGGGTGGCATCATAACTATAATACCCTCCAAGGCAAAAGACACTTATAGGGAGGCCCTCGCATGGGGATCAAGCAAGGTTTTCCTCGATGTTTTGCCACACCCCTGCCCTTGGCTACAGAAACCATTTGTAACCACCATGCCCCCAATCTCCCCCCCCCCCCCCAAAATGGCCCAATATTCAATTGGTTAATGTATTCTTGGCATTTGTACCATTTTACCATAGAATTTAGAATTTTTTGCAGTGCAGAAGGAGGGCCATTCGGCCCATCGAGTCTGCACCAGCTCTTGGAAAGAGCAACCTACCCAAGGTCAACACCTCCACCCTATCCCCATAACCCAGTAATCCCACCCAACACTAAGGGCAATTTTGGACACTAAGGGCAATTTATTGTGGCCAATCCGCCTAACCTGCACATCTTTGGATTGTGGGAGGAAACCGGAGCACCCGGAGGAAACCCACGCAGACACGGGGAGAACGTGCAGACTCCGCACAGACAGTGACCCAGTGGGGAATCAAACCTGGGACCCTGGAGCTGTGAAGCAATTGTGCTAACCACTGTGCTACCGTGCTGCCCAATTTGATTTTGTTATATGTTGCTTCTGATATTCTGCATCTGCTGCGCAGCATGGTGAAATATAATTTGGTTTTATGACTAAATATATCTCTTCTGGATCACACCATTACTCGTCAGTTAATTAATTAAATAATTAACACTCTTTGTTTAATGCAACTGTTGCTTTGCCATAAAAAGAGTGCGGTGTGGAGAGTGTTCAACATCAAGGTATCTCGATAAATGATGGTGACATTTCGCAACTTTGGTTTTGCAATTCCCCTCGTGCAGGGGTGAAGGTTTTCTTGAAAGTTTCTCCAGAATTTTATAGTTTTTTGGGGGTGAACTGGTTGCGTTGTGTCTCGTCGGGGAACAGTGGCCATTGTTGCCTATGCCGATTTATTGAGATGAGCTCGGTCTGAAATCACAGCCGTTACGTCAAGCGAGACTTGCCCTGGTTCCCGCCTCGTCTAGAATTCAGACTCCCGAGATGCTTTATTTAAAGGGAGAAAATTGACCGTTTGGCAGGCTTACCTGGCCATAAACCAGCCGATTCCCTCCTGTTGTGGTACTGGCTGGCTACTTTGATTCCTCCCCCTGACTTTGTCGCAAATATCCAGAGGCTGCTTATGTAGTTCCTCTGGGACCGTAGGCTGCACTGCGTCGCTCTTGAGATTTCATAGAATTTGCAGTGCAGAAGGAGGCCATTCGGCCATCGAGTCTGCACCGGCTCTTGGAAAGAGCACCCGACCCAAGATCCACACTTCCACCCTATCCCCCGTAACCCAGTAACCCCACCCAACACTAAGGGCAATTTTGGAAACTATAAGGGCAATTTATCGTGGCCAATCCACCCAACCTGCACATCTTTGGACTGTGGGAGGAAACCGGAGCACCCGAGGAAACCCACGCAGACACGGGGGAGAGCGTGCAGACTCCGCGCAGACAGTGACCCAAGCCGGGAATCGAACCTGGGACCCTGGAGCTGTGAAGCAATTGTGCTAACCACAATGCTACCGTCTCCCGCTTAGGGAGAGCAGTCAGGCGCTGGTGTGTCTTGACACCTAGGTGGCGAACTTTCGCCTTCGGACCCTGCAACGATACCTTTACGTTGCCAATATGGTGGTGCGCCCATGCTGATGTATTTCTTCTGCCAGGTGCACGGGCCTGAACTATGATGTGCACCTCCTGTTCATAGGCCTGACAGGCCGACACAACGTGCAGGCGTTGTTCGTCTTTTACCAAACTGGGGGTTCAAATCCCACCCCGGCAGCTGGTGAATTTAAATTCCTTTTTTAAATCTTTTTTTTCCCTTTGGGCCTGGGGGGTGACGTGTGTGTGAAAATATTTTGCTGAACTGTAGCACTCCAGAACCAATTCGTAGAAGCCTAATTCATCGCTCTGCAGCTGCTGACTCAACCAACTCTCATTTTCTGTCGAACAGCAATCACTGGGATGATTCACACGGGGATGGGGGGAGGATTTCTGGGCCTTTGTTCTCGCATATTCATCACCGCAGCACGTGGCAGTCTCCTTTAGCAAAAGGCGCTCGATGAAACCCGCACGAGGTTAATATAAAGCTAGCCTCGGCAATATTGACCGTGACAACTATCATCGATTGTCGTAACTAGTTCACTAAGGTCCCCTTTTGGGAAGGAAATTGTCATGATATTCAGATAAACATCATGGTGCAAACATACATACACACTGATGGACAGATCAACGGACCAATCAATACACACACATCACAGCCAATCACAGGCAAGAGCATACACACTATAAAACGGGGAACATGACACTTCCCGCTCATTCCAGCAGGAGACAGCTCAGGGCACAGAGCTCACAGCAAGGCTCAGACATCCACCATGTGCTGAGTGCTTCTCCAAGATAGTGTTAGGACTAGGTCCACAAGTTAGAGGGTAATGAACGAACCACAGTAACCAGTTTACAGATGTTGTTAATGTTAGTAATAAAACTGAGTTGTACCATCCGCAACCGTGTTGGTTCGTCTGTGTAGCAGAGCACCCAACACGACATAGTACCAGGATTGGAACCCAGTACCTGTGAGACCTACCTACGCACCTTAAGAAATCCGCCATCCTGCGCCATGGACACCATCAGCCCGCCGCAGCCGCTCCAAATCGCTGGAAACCTCGGCGTCAACTGGAAGCTGTTTAAACAGCACTTCCAGCTCTTTCTAGAAGCCACAGAAAGGGAGAATGCTTCGGACACCAGGAAGATCGCCCTCCTCCTCTCCACGGCAGGGCAACACGCCATCCACATCTACAACTCCCTGGTGTTTGCGGAAGGTGAGGACAAGACCAAGTACAAGACGGTCCTTCTCAAACTCGAGCAACACTTCAACTTTTCATTCTTTCCTGACACACGTCCGTATCCTCGCGCAGTCCTGCGGCTATGAGGCCACCTCCGATTCCATGATTCGGGACCAGATTGTTTTTGGGGTCTCCTCGTGCACCCTACGCCAGCAGCTCCTCAAAATTAAAAGCCTCACCCTAGCCACCGCCATCGAAGCCTGCGTCCTCCATGAGGGCGCGACCAGCCGCTACTCCCAATTCCAAGCGGCCGAATCGGCACGGCCGGGGTCCTACGCGGCCGAGCGGGTCCAGACGATCGAGTTCCTCCCGGCCCGCGGCCCGGGCGAGGGCGGCCATTTTGCGCGCTTTCCGCGGCCTCCCACGCTTGTACGCGCCAAAAGAGACGTCGACGCAGAGGGACGTGACGCGCAGGCGTGCCCTACGCAGGACCGAACTGCGCATGCGCGATGGCGCAACGAACGCCATGCCGTCACGGCGTGCGGCAACTGTGGAGCCGCACATTTAAAGCGGCAATGTCCGGCAAAGAACCAACAATGCCTCCGCTGTGGCAAGAGGGGTCACTACGCTGCCTGCTGTCGAGCAGCTCAACCTGCCAACGCTCCCCAATTCCGACAGCCTCGCAGGGACGTGCGGACCATTCAGCCTCCATACACCGAGTCATACCCGAACGATATACAGACCGGTGATACCGACGACCGGGAAGCCTTCCGCGTTGCGGTCATTGATAGGAACCAGATGTCTCCAAGCAGGACCCACCAGTCGATGCCAGTGAACAGTGTCAATCCGGGTGATGAATGGTGTGCCACCCTAATGGTCAACCGATCACCAATAACATTCCGCTTGGACACTGGTGCCTCCGCCAACCTGATAGCATGGTCAGCCTTCTACACCTTGAAGGTCAGACCACCAATTCGGCCATCCCGCTGTCAGATGGTCGACTACAACGGAAACATTATCCCGGCCATGGGGTTCCTACCAGCTCCAGGTGACACACACTACATACACGGCCACACTGTCCTTCGAGATAGTTGGATTATCGAAGGACTCGCTGTTCGGCGCACAGGCGTGCAAGGTTCTCCACCTCGTTCAGCGGGTACACGCTCTGTCTCCAGAAGGCACATCAGACTTCCCGGATGCTGAATTTAGGGCACAGCTCCACTCGCTCCTCGCCCACAACCAGGAGGCATTCGAGGGCATGGGCACACTCCCCTGTACCTACAGAATACGGCTCAAACCGGACGCCACCCCGGTCATTCACGCACCTCGCAGGGTCCCAGCACCACTGAAAGACCACCTCAAGCAGCAGCTGCAGGATCTCCAGGACCAAGGAGTGCTTTCCCGGGTCACGGAGCCCACGCCGTGGGTCGGCTCCATGGTGTGCGTTAAGAAGCTCTCCGGCGAGCTCCGGATCTGCATCGACCCGAAAGACCTGAACAACAAAATCATGAGGGAACACTACCCCATACCCAAACGGGAAGAGACCACGAGCGAAATGGCCCGGGCTAAAATTTTCACAAAGCTTGATGCCTCGAAGGGTTTTCGATTTTCGGGGCAGGAGATTTAGAGAAGCTGCGAGGAAAATGAGGGTCCTGAGAATCTGGAACTCGCTGCCTGAAATGGGTGTTGTCGGCCGGAACCCTCGCAAGAAAGTATTTCGCTGAGCCCGTGAAACGCCACAACACACAAGTCTGCGGGCTAAGTGCTGGAGAATGGGATTTGGATGGATCGGTGCTTGATGTGCCGACGGGTGTACTGGAAAGCTCTACGATGAGAAGGAAACATTGAGCAAGAATTTTAATTTCAAACCAGAACAGAAAGTGCTGGAAAAACTCAGCGGGTCTGGCAGTGGAGAAAGGAATGGAGTTGACGTTTCTGCGGCTCCGCGAGACTCTGAGGCCCGGATGAGCACCGTCCGGCACGTGCTGGGCGGTCGGGAGCCGGCAGTGCCAGAGGCAAGTCACCCAAGATCCCACCGAGATGATTTGCCTCTCGGGTCCCCCGGTCCCCTCGGTTTGACCAAGCCTCGGGGTGAATCTAGCAGCACAAAGGGCCGGAAATTTGCCGTCAGGTCAACCACCCCAGTGAGTGCAGCTGGAGGGGAAAATGCGAGCGCAGTTGAGTCACCGAGGGAGAATTCAGAATGTCCAATTCACCCAACAAGCACGTCTTTCGGGACTTGTGGGAGGAAACCGGAGCGCCCGGAGGGAACCCACGCAGACACGGGGAGAACGTGCAGACTCCGCACGGAGAGCCACCCAAGCCGGGAATCGAACTTGGGGCTGTGGGGCCACCGTGCTAACCACTGTGCTACCGTGCTATAATTGCCCTGGGGATTTTACCATCTTTACTCCCACCCCCGCTGGATCAGGATTCATGATTTCTTGCGCCAGGCGAGGCAGACCGCTTTAGTCTCCTTTGCGACGCTCCCCATTGTGGAATAGCCACACCGTGGGGCCAAGGCGAGCAGCTCGGATTTGGCTACGTGGGAACGCGTCACTCGATGGATGAATGAAGCGACGGTTTGAAAGCCTAAGGGGCTTTCGAGGTGCGCCCAGTGCTAACTAACGTGCCGTTCATTGCCTTGTTGGACACCCACGTGACCAACCGGCTACGTGTGTCCCCCTGTCTCGTGACCCATTGGCCATCGCGACAGCATAATCACCAACCTGGGCTGAATGGGTGCTTTCTCTGGTCTTAACTCAATGTGATCCGACAGGCCAGTGATTATGTTTTGTTCGGTTCCTGATGGTTTCAAATGTGTCCCATGAAGAGAAAAGTAGAAATTTAAGCGAAGGCCCACCGCAGGCGAGGGGTCAACACGTTGGGAGGTCTGTAAAGGTGCGGTGAGTCAGTTTGAGCACTGGTTAGCTGACCTCGCCTTCCTCCGAGAGAATGGGACTTTCATCCACACCAAGTCCTCTTGCGTCACCTTTTTTTTTTTGGCGGCGGTTGTGTGGTTTGAATTGGACGTTTGACAATTGTGGGGGCTGCAGACTTGACGTGCGAGTTTAATGGGAAGTCCGAAAGGAGGGTGTGTGAAATTTCCACTGCCGGCCGCGGCCAAGTGGGGGACGTTCCCGTTTCCGGAGTCAGGTGGCCGTGGGTTCGGCCTCCGCGCGAAGAAATCTGGGCCGGCACTGCGGTGTTGCGGGAGTGCGGCATTGTAGCAGACCCTGCCGACTTTCGGGTTGGTTGTTAAAGCGAGGCCTCCTCGGCGTGGAGGCGATGGGTTTGGGAGGAGGCCCTCGTGGCCGAATCGTTGTCCTTCCGCCAACATCACAGAACCTGATTTTTTTTTTTTTTTTTTTAATGACGATTGTCGGCTGGAGCAGTGTGTGGGATCTTGCTGTGCGCCGATTGTCGTCCACGGTTCCCACACTTGGGGAAAGAACATCGTTGGCTTTAAAACGCTTCGGACACATCATGAGATTGTGAAAACCGCCATCTCGGGAGCCATGGCTTTGTGGTTGGGGTTACTGGTCCCTGGTCCAGTGACGTAGAGACCTGGGCTAGCGATCCGGAGGCCCATATAACATCCAGAGGCCCTAGACTGACGCTTCGGGGGACACGGGTTCAAATCCCACCCCGGCAGCTGGTGGAATTTAAATTCAATGAAATCTGTAATTGAAAGCGGGTCTCCGTAACGGCGACCGTGACAACGGTCATCGATTGTCGTAAAATCCCATCTGGTTCACTAATGCCCCCTTTGGGAGAGGAAATCTGCCGTCCTTACCCGGTCTGGCCTACACGTGACTCCAGACCCACCGCGATGGGGTTGGCTCTTAACTGGCCCTCTGAAATGGGCGAGCGAACCCCTCTAAGAGCAACTGGAGATGAACAATAAATCCTGGTTTGTGAAGCCCATCGAATCCCGACAGTGCAGGAGGAGGCCATTCGGCCCATTGAGTCTGCACCGACCCTCTGAAAGAGCACACTACTTGGGCCCACTGCCCCCGCCCTACCCCTTAACCCCACCTAACCTTTTGGACACTCGAGGGTCAATTTAGCCTGTCCAATCTGCCTAATCCTTGGGCTGTGGGAGGAAACTGGAGCGCCCACAGCAAACCCACGCAGACACGGGGAGAACGTGCAGACTCCGCACAGACAGTGACCCGAGGCTGGGAATCGAACCCGGGGCCCTGGAGCTGTACATCCCATGACTGGGATAAAAGGCGACTGTCCATTGAATGGAGGAACAGCCTCGAGGGGCCCTCATCTGCTCCGAGGTTTGCACGGCCAGAACCAGCTGGTTATTCAAACCCGGGCGAGTGCAAGCTGAGGACAGCAGGGCCCTGCGGCGCGAGGGCGGTGCCTGTGTTTGCAGTCCAGGGTGCGGCTCTAACCCCGGGGGATATTGAAAATAAAGGTGCACCTTGTGTAGGTCGGAAACTGCTGGAGAGGTGGAACGGTGGAGCGGAGTCTGAGGCTGTGATTGCTGCTGCTGCCTGCGTTTCTGTGGGGGGGACCGAGTGTGGAAACTATATGTCTGAGCTGATGGAAGTGTGTGGTTTCTTGATGCAGTGTCACTTAAATGTGTCTTTGTCCCATTGCCCTGATTCCCCACCCTTGGTGGACATTTGGTGGAAGAGTAAACGGATTTGTATGGGGACTGTAACCGATACCGAAGCCAAGAGCTCTTGGGGATGTTGATTCATGTGGAACAGTCAGTGTGGCTTATTGCAGCCAGCTCTCAGCTCTGGGTGGGTAGGCTAAGGTGTCATATGAGAGTACCTTTAAGAAGTGGGTGTTTATAAATGGGTGTGTATATAAGTATCTATAGTGAGAGTACCTTTAAGAAATGGGTGTTTATTACTGCAGTGATGTCAGAGAGTGGGTGGAGCTGGGCTGTCTCAGCTTTTTACTTTCGTTTTAGGCTGTTTGCTGCAGGGTGTTTTCATAGAATTTACAGTGCAGAAGGAGGCCATTCGGCCCATTGAGTCTGCACCGGCTCTTGGAAAGAGCACCCTACCCAAGGTCAACACCTCCACCCTATCCCCATAACCCAGCAACCCCACCCAACACTAAGGGCAATTTTGGACACTAAGGGCAATTTATCATGGCCAATCCACCTAACCTGCACATCTTTGGACTGTGGGAGGAAACCGGAGCACCCGGAGGAAACCCACGCAGGCACGGGGAGAAGGTGCAGACTCCGCACAGACAGTGACCCAAGCCGGAATCGAACCTGGGCCCCTGGCGCTGTGAAGCAACAGTGCTAACCACTGTGCCACCGTGATCTTGCTGCATGCAGGCATGGACTACTTAAAGTACAAAGATCTTCTAATTATGTGAGACGCCTCTGATCAGTCAGGGAGGGCGGAGGAAAATGCGGGGATTTTCTCAAGTCGGGGAAACACTGGATCGAAATTGAGTTGTAAGCGAAACAAAATGTTTGTGTAACTTGGAGAGCTAATTCCTATCGAGAAAAAGTACTTGTCTTGCAGGGCGGAGTCTTTGACATGTCTATAATATGGGAGGGGAGCTTGCAGGAGCAAAAGAAAAAAGGGTTGAGAACCTTTATCCCAGGTAACGACAACTTGTTCTAATCTTCAGAATTCCACCTTAAGAGTCATCTGCAAACAATCTTGAGAGGAGATCGACAGCAGAGCACCTTGGCCTTGAACATGACAATCAGGCCAAGTGCCTGTGGGTACGTGCCACACCTTACACTGCTATGGAGACATTGTTTGCTGCACCCATGGTATTCCCTTCATTTACATATCCTTAAAAGTTGCACGCATTGGGAGCTGGGTCAGGGTGGAGAGGTTGAGGGGCAGCTATTTAACTGTTGCCGGCTCCTCTGTCAATCGGTCAACCTCTCAACCGCGAGTTTATCGAGCCACATTTTTACACCCTGTTTGTCTGTCTGCCTGTAACATGCAAACCAACGTGTTTGATCCAGTGGGATTCCTTTCAAGGGCGAAGGGAGTTTGGCCTATTGCGGTCCTACAGAGTGGGGGCTGTGATGGGTCTTGTGGCGCAGTGGGGTTAGCCTGGAGCTCCAGGTTCGAGTCCCACCCCAGGACCTGATGCTCAAGAAGACTTGTGTGCATTTTCCGGCCAAACTGGCCGATTATCACCGTGCCAAATCTCGCCCAACACGCGCCAATGGCTGGTGGGATGAGCGGGAGAGATTCCTGGTGCCCCATGCGATGGGAAAGAATGTCGGAGCCTCGACCATCGCTACCATAGCTCCAGACTACACCGTACAGGGAAAAGCGGCAATGTGGGACGCCCGAGTAATAAATAGTGGGAGTGATTGGAAAGAGATTTAGATCATTGGAATTCTGTGCTATGACGGGGAGTTTTGCTGCATAACATTTGATTCATTGGGATTGTCTATAGTGGGAGGGGGGCTGCCAACAGTGCGAATTCAATTCCCGTACCAGTCAGCCCCCCCCCCCCCCCTCAAAGGGGAAAGCAGCCCCATGGTCACCATGGTGACTCGGGATAGTGTTTTGCTCCGTTGAGTTCATGTACAGTGGAAGTGATTGAGAATGGGTTTGGGGGCAGCACGGTGGCGCAGTGGTTTGCACTGCTGTCTCTCGCCGCCGAGGACCCGGGTTCGAACCCAGTCACGGCCCGTGTGGCGTCTGCACATTCTCCCCGTGTCTGAGTTGGTTTCTCCCCGTGTCTGAGTGGGTTTCACCCCCAAAAGATGTGCAGGGTAAGTGGATTGGCCACGCTAAATTGTCTAATTAAGAAAAAAAATGATTGGGTCCTCTGAGAATGGGTTTAAGACAAAACAGAAATGAGTTTGATCCATTGGATTCAACAGAATGAGAGGAATTTGGTCTTTCGATATATTTGCGTCAAGGAGTATGACCAGAGCACTCGAGTGTGGATTTGAGACGGAGGATCTTGTTAAACGGCGGAGCAGGCTGGAAGGGCTCAAATGGCCTATTTCCATGAGGGAGTAAATGGGAAGGGATTTGATCCGTTGGCAAATCTCCCTTGTGTCATGCGAGGTGTCGATTAGAACATAATTTCCGAAATGGGAGCAGGAGTGGATCACTCGGCATCTCGGGACGTTCTGTACAATCGCGAATCCACCCCCCCCCCCCCCCCCCCCCCCCCCCGGGACGTTCTGTACAATCGCGAATCCCCCCCCCCCCCCCCCCCGGCCCATATTCCTTCATTCCCCCCTTGTCCAGCCTTGAAATATATTCAACGCTGGAAAATCCCTCCAGGGTAGAGAGCTCCAAAGATTCACGGTCCTTTTCGTGAAGAGCTTTCTCGTCTCAGTCCGAAATTCGTGTTTCAAATAAGATCACCCTTCAATTTTTCGAAGTTCCCGAGAATATCGGCCCCAATTTACCCAACTCCTCATCCGAAGACAACCCTCTCGTCTCCGGGACCAATCTCGCGAGCCTGCGCTCTCCTGCCTCAAAGGCAAGTATCTCCTCCATTAGCTATGGAGACCAAAACTGCACACCCAGACCAAAGCTCCAGAATCCCAAATGCAGAAGGAGGCCATTCGGCCCTTCGAGCCTCTTCATGCCTCACCAAAGCCCTTGTACACTTGTAGCACCTTGCGTTTCGGAGACTGTTCCAGATCATCACCAACCAATTCAGGAGACGTTACCTATCTCCTGTCCTCTGCTACACTTCCCAGGGAGCACCAGCACTTACTCTTGTAGCTCCCCCAGGTGGCCATTCTTGAAATCCTGGCAAGATGTTTGACTGGGAAGGGCATCGCAATGAGCCCGCTCCCAACCCTCGCCCTGGGTTGTCACGTGCATGGCCATTAGATAATGACGAGGTGCTGGGAACATTAAAAAAAATAAATTTAGAGTACCCATTTATTCTTTTTTTTTCCCCCCCAGTTAAGGGGCAATTTAGCGCGGCCAATCCACCTACCCTGCACATCTTTGGGTTGTGGGGACGAAATCCACGCCAACATGGGGAGAATGTGCAAACTCCACACGGACAGTGACCCAGAGCCGGGATCGAACCTGGGACCTCGGCGCCGTGAGGCAGCAGTGCTAACCACTGCGCCACTACCATCCCAACCTACCCCTTCCTCCCACAGTCTACCATCACCCAGGCCAGCTCGAGGGTAACAAACCCAGTTCAGCTGCTTTCACTGGTGTGGTTTGATTTGGGATAATTCGGAAACAGCAGCCAGAATGGTTTCGCTGTAATGTTCTTATGTTCTGCACAGCACAGCAACCAGCAGGAGAACACTGGGAGGGGCGGCCCCACGCCCCGAAAGCTGGGCTGACTCAACGGGAGCCTTGGGCCACTGGGTGGGTCCGAGAAACAGGGATATGGGTGGGGCTGAACAGCAGGGATATACAAGTCCTCACACGAGCTCTATTGCTTTCAGTGCGGTTCACGTTCCAGCGTTGCAGCTACATAGATCCCTCTGTCGCCCGGATACTGGTATTAATATCTGATTGAGACTTCCGTTGAACGTGCTTTGATAAAGCAATTCCACACCCTCCCCTTTCGGCTATCGGTCGACAAGACTCTTCATGTTGTAAGTTGCTGTCGGTTCCTTGTGTGTGTGTGTGTTTTAGTTGCCAGAAGTGGGTCCACGTTTCTGATTATTGATCTAAAGGCAATCGCCTCAAGGTAGGGGTCGATTATTTTTCTCACTCTCTCGTTTTGGGTTCACAATTCTTGTCCCAATCCCTTTCGAACCCGTACGTTGTCGGTTCTGCATTTTTCATTCTTTTCTCGTGGGACCTCTGCACCAGCTCTTCTGTTATTTTAGACAGAGAGCGGTATTCTCGTCACAGACGCCCTGAAGGAATTTTTTTTTAAATTAATGAATGTAGAGTACCCAATTCTTTCTTTCTTCCCAATTAAGGGGCAATTTAGCGCGGCCAATTCGCCTACCCTGCACATCTTTGGGTTGTGGGGGTGAAACCCACGCCGACACGGGGAGAATGTGCAAACTCCACACGGACAGTGACCCAGGGCCGGGATCGAACCCAGGACCTCGGCAGCGTGAGGCAGCAGTGCTAACCCGGGTTCGAACCCAGGACCTCGACACTGAGGCCGCAGTGCTAACCCTGGATCGAACCCAGGTCCGCGGCGCCGTGAGGCAGCAGTGCTAACCCGGGATCGAACCCGGGACCTCGGCAGGGTGAGGCAGCAGTGCTAACCCGGGATCGAACCCGGGACCTCGGCAGCGTGAGGCAGCAGTGCTAACCCGGGATCGAACCCGGGACCTCGGCAGCAGTGCTAACCCGGGAACTCAGCACTGTGAGGCAGCAGTGCTAACCCGGGGCTTCGGCAGCGTGAGGCAGCAGTGCTAACCCGGGATCGAACCCGGGACCTCGGCAGGGTGAGGCAGCAGTGCTAACCCGGGATCGAACCCAGGTCCGCGGCGCCGTGAGGCAGCAGTGCTAACCCTGGATCGAACCCAGGTCCGCGGCGCCGTGAGGCAGCAGTGCTAACCCGGGATCGAACCCGGGACCTTGGCACTGTGAGGCAGCAGTGCTAACCCGGGATCGAACCCGGGACCTCGGCAGCGTGAGGCAGCAGTGCTAACCCGGGTTCGAACCCAGGACCTCGACACTGAGGCAGCAGTGCTAACCCTGGATCGAACCCAGGTCCGCGGCGCCGTGAGGCAGCAGTGCTAACCCGGGATCGAACCCGGGACCTCGGCAGCGTGAGGCCGCAGTGCTAACCCGGGTTCGAACCCAGGACCTCGACACTGAGGCAGCAGTGCTAACCCGGGATCGAACCCGGGACCTCGGCAGCGTGAGGCAGCAGTGCTAACCCGGGATCGAACCCGGGGCCTCGGCAGCGTGAGGCCGCAGTGCTAACCCGGGATCGAACCCGGGACCTCGGCAGCGTGAGGCCGCAGTGCTAACCCGGGATCGAACCCGGGGCCTCGGCAGCGTGAGGCAGTAGTGCTAACCCGGGATCGAACCCGGGGCCTCGGCAGCGTGAGGCAGTAGTGCTAACCACTGTGCCACCCTGGAATTCTATTTTGTTTTAAATCAATTCGCCGGATGTGGGCATCGCTGGCCGGTTAAGATTTGTTGCCCGTCCCTAATTGCCCCTTGAGAAGGTGGGGGGGGGGGGGGGGGGGTGAGCTGCCGCTGCAGTCCCTGTGGTGTAGGTACACCCACCGTGCTGTTAGGGGAGGGGATTCCAGGATTTTGACCCAGCGACAGTGAAGGAACGGCCGATATATTTCCAAGTCGGGGTGGTGAGTGGCTCGGAGGGGAACCTCCGGGTGGCGGTGTCCCCATGTGTCTGCCGCCCCTTGTCCTTCGAGATGGTCGCGGGTTTGGAAGGTGCCGCTCAAGGAGCCATTCAAGATCTTGGGACATGTCGAGGCACACATGCACTTAGCGTAGTCACTGCTGCACTATTAAAAAACGCAGCAGCCATTTTGCATAAAGCAAGATCCCGCCAACAGCTGGGTGTTGATGATCAGACACTGTGCTTTGATGCTGTTGTTGGGAGGTACAAATACTGACCCAGGACACTGGGGGGGGTAACAGACCCCTGTTGCTCTTTTTGGAAATACTGAGATGGAATCTTTTTCCTAGCGTGAGAGGGGATTTACTGCCTCGACCCCCAAAAAAGTATCTCCAATAATGCAGCACTCCCTCCGTACTGCCCTGGAGTATGTGCCCCAAGGGTCCTGGAGTGGGATTTGTACATACTGGCTCTCCGCGCCAGGGTCCCAGGTTCGATTCCCGGCTCGGGCCACTGTCTGTGTGGAGTCTGCACGTTCTCCCCCTGTCTGCCTGGGCTTCCTCCGGGTGCTCCGGTTTCCTCGGAGGCGGGGGGGGGACCCTTTCTCACGGAGGCCCGGGGCCTCGAGTTAAACCCCATTGTTGCAGTGTTTGTCAACCACCGTGTTTCCTGCTTTTGCTACAGGGCCTCCGTGTTACTGGATCAGCTGTGTCCCAGCTCGCTGTCCACTCACCGAAGGATGGCGGACGAACAGCTCAAAGTCAGCCCATCCGCTGTGGGCAGTGCCTTTCCACCGATGTTTGGTAAGTCCATCTCCACGCCAGTGTGGCCCCAGTGCAGATAGAGCTGAGGTGGCACAACCCAGAATGGTGGTGAAGAACATTTTTGCCAAGGTTACACAGAAGTTTTTTAAGTGCCCGTTTCGTTGTGGAATCTGTTTTGATAATCCTTTAACTTCCTCTTCTCCCCCGACTCTTGTTGCCATTTGCATCGAGAGCAGCGGCCGGTCGACTGTGAAGGCATCGCAGTGACCACCCAGTACTCCCTCTTTTCTCTCTCCCCCCCCCTCCTCAACATACATGACTGGCCAAGCATCCTCTGGTCAGCAACCTTCATTGTGGACTCTTGAGGTGTCCCCCCCCCCCCCCCCCCCCCCCCCCAATGGGCATTAAACCCCCCCACACTCTGGGTCAGTGCCTCGCAGCATTGCGCTGGTATCTTTTCCCTGAGGTCTCATCGAGTAAATCAACTCCTCCGCTGCCTCGTCTCTGGGTTGCCCGACAGTAACCTCGATGAGGGGGGGGGGGGCGGGGGGGGGTCAGTGACTTTACCTTCTTCGCGTTAATGTGATGCACATAGCAGCCTAACCCGTGCAGAGTAGGTCCCCCGCTATCAGCAGTGTGGTCTGGAGCATAATCATGTTGACAGAGGGAGAAATATTGGCGCGGGGGGGGGGGGGGGGGGGGACTGCCCTGCTCTTCACAGTGGCCGGTTGACTCCAGCAGGAAATTGTGTGTGAAACATCCCGTCCCGTCCCCTGTCGACGGTGGTGCCATTTCTAGGGCTGTCTCCATCTGTCATCCCAATTGGAGCGATGTGCCCTTGGTCTCCAACTGTGTGCCTCAGTTGTTAGCACACTGGCGTCTCAGGCACAAGGTTCCGGGTTCGAGGCCCACTCCGGCGCTGGTAGGCCGAGGTTGGGGCACTCTTTCAGAGGGTCGGTGCAGGCCCGCTGGGCCGAATGGCCTCCCTCGGCGCAGTAGGGATTCCCCGTCTGACTGGGGGATTTCTGGCAGCCCGAGATGTTTAAAGTGTGGACCTGCCCCCTGGGCTGTCCGCGTTCTCTCTTGTGCCTCACTCACTTGACGTCTCCCCCTGGTTTTATTTCCATTTGATAAAGAATTCCAGACCGGCGGCTTGTTCCAATCGGAGCAGAAAAAAATCAACGAGGCGACGTTTAAGCTGGACAAGTTGTCACAGGAGCTCGATTCGATGTGGTCCACGCAGGGCAGCTGTCCAGCCACAGACGGCCCGCACCCGGACGGCCAGGTATGCGGGGGAGGGGGTCTGCTTGGGCGCCGGTGGAGGGAGGGAGGCGCCACAAGAAGGAGCTTGTGGCACGGCCGCACACTGGCTAGCACTGCTGCTTCACAGCTCCAGGATCGACTCCCGGCTTTGGTCACTGTGAGGGGTCTGCACGTTCTCCCCGTGTCTGCGTGGGTTTCCTCCGGGCGCTCCGGTTTCCTCCCACAAATCCCGAGAAGATGTGCTGTTGGGTGAATTGGACATTCTGAATTCTCCCTCCGTGAATGTGGCGACTGGGGGCTTTTTTTAAATATAAATTTAGAGTACCCAATTTTTTTTTTTTTCCCCCATTTTAGCGTGGCCAATCCACCTACCCTGCACATCTTTGGGTTGTGGGGGCGAAACCCACACAGACACGGGGGAGAACGTGCAAACTCCACGGGGACAGTGACCCGGGGCTGGGATTCGAACCGGGGTCCTCAGTGCCGTAGTCCCAGTGCTAACCACTGCGCCACGTGCCGCCCTCCCAGGGGCTTTTCACAGTAACTTCATTTGCAGTGTTAATGTAAGCCTACTGGTGACGAGGACATTGGCAGCCAGCGAAAGCATTCTTTTGAAGGGCAGTCATTGTCGCAATGTGGAGGTGGCGTGGTGCAGCATCTATGGGGGACAGTGTTTGCGTTTCAGGCCAACGATCACATTTTGATGTTCTGCCTTTTATTAAGTTTCAGGCCTATCGAACAGATTGTTCAGCGATCACCCCGAAGATATCCGGCACGTACGGCTCAAGCCAGCCGGAACCACAGAGCAAATTCAGCGAACTGTTGCCCATTGTTAGCGTGAATCGAAGCCCGTCCCCACAGCCCACCCAAGCCTACACGCCACTGCCTCAGCGGCCTCTCTCTCCCTACGCCTTTGATCCAATCACTTCTCCAATGCTCCATTCGCCCCAGGTGTCCCTTACTCAGCCCGAGCGAGCCCCCTCTCCTCGCCCAATCTTCCCCGGTTCACCAACGTTTTATCCACAGCAGGAGTCCAGTACTCAGCCCGAGCGAGCCCCCTCTCCCCGCCCAATCTTCCCTGGTTCCCCGATGTTTTATGCACAGCAGGAGTCCAGTACTCAGCCCCAGCGAGCCCCCTCTCCCCGCCCAATCTTCCCTGGTTCCCTGATGTTTTATCCACAGCAGGAGTCCAGTACTCAGCCCCAGCGAGCCCCCTCTCCCCGCCCAATCTTCCCCGGTTCCCCAATGTTTTATCCACAGCAGGAGTCCAGTACTCAGCCCCAGCGAGCCCCCTCTCCTCGCCCAATCTTCCCTGGTTCCCCGATGTTTTATCCACAGCAGGAGCCACGTCCTCAGATTGAGCGAGCCCCCTCTCCCCGACCAGGGTCCAGCCCCATGACTCCACTCGAGCAGCCTGACCCCACCACCTGCCCCCTTGTGTACCCTGCCCGCGAGCCGCAGTCTTTGCCCAGTGGCACCTTGGAGCGTGTGTGCCCTCGCCAGCCTGACATGTTCAGTCCAAGCACCTCGACCTATCCCGGGCCCCACTACTCGATGAACTCGCTCACCAGGGCCGGCCCGCGTGAGAATGTCCAGCCGTTGCTCTCTCCTGCGCCATGGGCTCCTGAACCCCTCAAGCTGCCTTCCGAAGCAGAGGATGGTTCGCAGGGAGGAAGAGTGAAGACTACTTTCGCACTCGATCCTGGAGCATTCAAAGTCAATGCAGGTGAAGATTTATTTATTTTTTAAAATATTTTTATTCTCCTTTTTCACATTTTTCCCGAATTTACACCCACCAACAATAATCAGCAACAGATATGTCAATCCCCACAACAATAACAACGATCCCATCCTCCCACCAAACCCCAAACATCAGCCCGCATGTTTACATAAACAGATGACAAAAGGAATCAGGGATTACCCATAGTCACCCTTAATCTACACAGCCCCCTCCCCCCCCAACCCTCCTACCCATCCCCCCACAACCAATGTTCGATGTTATCCAGTTCTTGAAAGTGCATAATAAATAATGCCCATGACTTGTAGAACCCCTCCATCCTTCCCCTCAGTTCAAACTTAACCTTCTCAAGAGTCAGGAATTCCAACAGGTCCCCCCGCCACGCCAGGGCACTGGGTGGAGAGGCTGCTCTCCATCCCAGCAGGATCCGCCTTCGGGCGATCAACGAGGCGAAGGCTACAACATCTGCCTCCGCACCCGTTTCCAACCCTGGCTGGGCCGACACCCCGAATATGGCCTCCTGAGGGCCCGGGTCCAGTTCCACACGCACCACCTTGGAAATTACCCTAAACACCTCCTTCCAGTACTCCCCTAGCTTTGGACAGGACCAAAACATATGAACGTGATTCCCCCCCCCCCCGCAACGCTCACACACATCCTCTACACCGTCAAAGAATCGGCTCATCCTCGCCCTCGTGAGGTGCGCTCTGTATACCACCTTCAGCTGTAATGTAATGTCCTATGTATCAGCCCCAACCTCGCGCACGAGGTGGAGGCATTCACTCTCCGGAGCACCTCACACCAGACCCCCTCCTCTATACCCTCTCCCGGCTCTTCCTCCCACTTTGCTTTGATCCCTTCCAGTGGTGCCTTATCCTCTTCCAAAATAGCTCCGTACACCGCTGACACAACCCCCTGCTCCAGTCCCCTTGTCGTCAGCACCTCCTCCAGCAGTGTGGAGGCTGCAGGTGAGGATTTATGACGTATCACCTTGACTGTGCCGAGGAGCTTGAAAGTTGTCAATTTAAGTATCAGCTTGCTTCTCGTTCTCCTCATTCCCCAGTGGTTCTAAGTTTGTGACAATCTGGGATGTCAGAAAGTCCTTTCCACAGTACGCGTTGAATTGGTTGATACCAACTCAAAGTCACTAATTATTCAGATAAGGGGGGGTCCTGAGTAACTGTAATTATGGAAGATTGCTGGACGGCACGGTGGCGCAGTGGTTAGCACTGCGGCCTCACGGCGCCGAGGTCCCAGGTTCGATCCCGGCTCTGGGTCACTGTCTGTGTGGAGTTTGCACGTTCTCCCCGCGTCTGCGTGCGTCTCGCCCCCACAACCCAAAGATGTGCAGGGTGGGTGGATTGGCCGCGCTAAATTGTCCCTTAATTGGGGGGGAAAAAAGAACTCTAAATTTTAAAAAGAACAATTATGGAGGATTGCCGGGTAACTGTTCCAATCCCATTATTCAGAGTAAGGGTTACTGTGTGACTACATTGCCACATCGTCCATTAGTACATATGGGAGGGGGGGGGGGGCACGGTAGCGCAGTGGTTAGCACTGTTGCTTCACAGCTCCAGGGCCCCAGGTTCGATTCCCGGCTTGGGTCACTGTCTGTGGGGAGTCTGCACGTTCTCCCCGTGTCTGCGTGGGTTTCCTCCGGGTGCTCCGGTTTCCTCCCACGGTCAAAAAGATGTGCAGGTTAGGTGGATTGGCCGTGCTAAATTGCCCTTAGTGACTAAAAAGGTACGGTGGGGTTACTGGGTTACGGGGATAGGGTGGAGTTGTGGGCTTGGGGGGGGGGGTGCTCTTTCCAGGGGCCGGTGTGGATTCAATGGGCCGAAAGGCCTTCTGCACTGTAAATTCTATGATTGTGTGATTATTCAGACTGTACAACTGTGTGGGATTACTGTGTAACTGTACAGAGTCACTAATTATACAGAGCAAGGATTTATCACTAACTACAGAACCACTGACCGTTCAGCAATTAAGGATTATTCTGTCCGTGACTGTACCGTTGGCCCATTATCGGTTTCACCACAGCCCCGGGCACGCTACCCAGAGGATATTACAGTAATTGCCAGAGTTTTTATTCCGGGGACCGCGTGGTGTCACTGTTTATTCCTTGTAATGTAACCGTACGTGTCCAGTCCCTCCGATCGCCGCTTCTGGGCAGTTGGCGTCGCCAACATTTGGGCCAACGATTGCGGCGTTGGATAAACTTTCATTTCGTTTCTCACAGGCGATTCGCTGAGGAAGAAGAGGATGCCCAGTGTTTGGGCCGAGGCAGACCTGGATGTTATGTACGAGAAGAAACCTTCACAGACCCCCAGCTACGAGAACAGTTAAGTCTTGGGTTCTGTGAAGCAATTTGTTCACCATCCTCAACGTGGAAAAGACAGCTCGGCATCGTAGAATGATGCAGCGCGTCCTGCTTCGGGAGACTCACCGAAATAATGGTCTCGCGCACAGCTAGTCCTTCCCTAGAGTACTGTAAATATCTCCTTTTCAGATATTTATCCAATTGTCTTTTGAAAGGGGCTATTGAATCCGCTTCCGTTGCCCTCTCTTATAGAATTTACAGTGCAAAAGGAGGCCATTCGGCCCATTGAGTCTGCACCGGCTCTTGGAAAGAGCACCCTACCCAAGCCCACACCTCCACCCTATCCCCATAACCCAGTAACCCCACCCAACACTAAGGGCGATTTTGAACACTAAGGGCAATTTAGCATGGCCAATCCACCTAACCTGCACATCTTTGGACCATGGGAGGAAACCGGAGCACCCGGAGGAAACCCACGCAGACACGGGGAGAACGTGCAGACTCCGCACAGATAGTGACCCAAGCCGGGAATCGAACCTGGGACCCTGGAGCTGTGAAGCAATTGTGCTATCCACAATGCTACCGTGCTGCCCTCTCAGGAGGTAAAGACTGCAACTAGCTCCATAAAATTTAAAAAGGAAATAATCTCCGACCTGACCATATTGCCACTTACTCTATAATAGTAATGTAACAATCTTTATTATTGTCACAAGTAGGCCTACCTTAACACTGCAGTGAAGTTACTGTGAAAAGCCCCTAGTCGCTAAATTCCGGCGCCTGTTCGGGTACACTGAGGGAGAATTCAGAATGTCCAATTCACCCAACAAGCACGGCTTTCGGGGCTAGTGGGAGGAAACCGGAGCACCCGGGGGAAACCCACGCAGACACGGGGGAGAACGTGCAGACTCCGCACAGACAGTGACCCGAGCCAGGAATCGAGCCCGGGACCCTGGCGCTGTGAAGCAACAGTGCTAGCCGCTGTGCTACCGTGCCGCCCATAATTCTGTGTCCTCTGCTTACGGCCCATCCTGCTGATGGATATATACAGACATACGAATCAGGAGCAGGAGGGTCCTTGACCCTGCCCTGCCGTTCAATAAGCTCACGGCTTGCCTGACTGTGGCCACGACCTCACATTCTGACCCCGATAACCTTTCACCCCCTCGTTAATCAAGAATCCATCTACTTCAGCCGTTAAAGTATTCAAAGACTCTGCCTCCACCGCCTTTAGAGGCAAAAAGTTCCAGAAACTCGCCAGCCTCGGAGAGAAAAAGATTCTCCCCATCTCCGTTTTAAATGGGCGACCCCCTTATTTGGTTAAACCGTTCTAGATTCTCCCACGGGACGAAACATCCTCTCCACATCCACATCAGCTGTACAGAACTCTGGTACGGCCGCATTTGGAGTATTGCGTACAGTTCTGGTCACCGCATTATAGGAAGGACGTGGAGGCTTTGGAGCGGGTGCAGAGGAGATTTACCAGGATGTTGCCTGGTATGGAGGGAAAATCTTATGAGGAAAGGCTGATGGCCTTGAGGTTGTTTTCGTTGGAGAGAAGAAGGTTAAGAGGAGACTTAATAGAGGCATACAAAATGATCAGGGGGTTGGATAGGGTGGACAGTGAGAGCCTTCTCCCGCGGATGGAAATGGCTGGCACGAGGGGACATAGCTTTAAACTGAGGGGTAATAGATATAGGACAGAGGTCAGAGGTAGGTTCTTTACGCAAAGAGTAGTGAGGCCGTGGAATGCCCTACCTGCTACAGAAGTGAACGCGCCAACATTGAGGGCATTTAAAAGTTTATTGGATAAACATATGGATGATAATGGCATAGTGTAGGTTAGATGGCTTTTGTTTCGGTGCAACATCGTGGGCCGAAGGGCCTGTACTGCGCTGTATTGTTCTATGTTCTATGTTCTAATGCCATGGTTAGCACAGTTGCTTCACAGGGCCAGGGACCCGGGTCCGATTCCCGGTGGAGTCTGCATGTTCTCCCCGTGTCTCCGTGGGTTTCCTCCAGGTGCTCCGGTTTCCGCCCACAAGTCCCGAAAGACGCGCTTGTTAGGTGAATTGGACATTCTGAATTCTCCCTCAGTGTACCCGAACAGGCGCCGGAATGTGGCGACTAGGGGCTTTTCACAGTAACTTCATTGCAGTGTTAATTAAGCCTACTTGTGACAATAATAAAGATTATTATTATTATCATCAATACCCTCAATCAAGTCGCCTCTCACTCTTCTACAAGTTTAATTTCTCCAACCTTTCCTCATAAGACAAACCCCCCCCCATTCCTGGTTTTAGTCTGGTAAACTGCTCTGAGCTGCTTCTAATGTATTTACATCTTTCCACAAATAAGGCGACCAATTCTGTACACAATGCTCCAAATGCAGTCTCCCCAATGCCCAGTGCAACTGAAGCATAACCTCCCTAGCTTTGCAATAAATTCTCCTCACAATTAACAATAATATTCGATCGGCTTTCCTGATTACACGCTGCACCTGCATTTGTGATGCATTCGGACACCCGGATCTCTCTGCACCTCCGAGCCCTCCAGACCTTTGCCCGCCTCACTTAACCCATCTGTGTGCCTTTGTAGCCTCCCTACGTCCTCTTCCCCGCTTACTTGCCGACCTATCTTTGTGTCGTCAGCAAATTTAAAAACCTCGCCTTCGGCCCCTTCGTCCAAGTCATTTATATAAATTGTAAAAGGTTGTGGGCCCCAAGCACTGATCCCCGTGACTCACTCGCCAGATCCTGCCAACCAGGAAACGACCCATTTAGGCTACTCTGTTTCCTCTTTGCCAACCTTCTTTCCATGCCAACATGTTACCCCCTAAACCATGAGCATTTATTTTCCGCGATAATCTTTAATGTGGCATTAAATCGCAAATCTGTCCAACCCGGCCTTGAATAATATTCAGTGACCCAACCCCCCCCCCATCCCCAGTTCTAGATTCTCCTCACGCGGGGAAACATCCTCCCCAGTATCTACCCTGTCAAGCCCCCCCACCCCCCCCCCCCCCTCTAGAACAATCCCAGGTTTTCTAGTCATTCTTGGTACGTTAGTTAAGAAGTAGACTCTCACACATATTGTGTGTGTTTGAGGGTGGGGGGGGGGATTAGGGTGGTTGGTCACCCCCCCCCCCCCCCCCCCCCCTGGTGAGGAGGTTTTTTCCTCTGCCGCCCCCCTCCCTCTCCAAAGTAAAGCTGTTGAAGTTGGGGGGGGCGGGGTTCATTAAAATTGTCAAGCATGAGACTGATTAATTTTTTCGTTGGAAGAATGCTTTCTCCCCCCCCCCCCCCTTTGGTTTTTTTTTTTGGGGGGGGGGTGTTTACCCCCTCCCCCTTTTTTTTTGTTGGGGGGGGTGGTAGAGCAGAACTCGGGAAGACAGATTAAAAATAGGGGATGTGAAACTGAGACGAGGAGACATATTTCTCGGAGGTTCGAGGCTCTGTGGGGACGACCCCCCCCCTAGAGAGCAGCGGAGGCCGGGTCACTGAATATGGTTAAGATGGATTTTTTGCGAAGGCAGGTTCCGGCCTTCCCGCTCCTACCATCACGGGGGATACAGGACAGGGTAGTTTCCAGGACATGGGTGGGAGAGGGGAAGGTGTCAGATATCTACAAAGAACTTATGGAGTCGGAGGAAACCCAGTAGAGGAGCTAAAGGGGCAAGTGGGAAGATGAGCCAGGGGGAGAGATAGAGGCGGGTCTGTGGGCGGATGCCTTAAGCAGGGTTAACACATCCTCATCACGTGCCAGGCTTGCCTGATACAATTTAAGGAAGTTCACTGGGCACACATGACGGTGGCCCGGATGAGCAAGTACTTTGGGGTAGAGGACAGGTGTGCGAGGTGAGTGGGAGGTCCAGCAAATCATGCCCACATGTTTTGGGCAAGCCCGAAGCTCAGAGGGTTTTGGCAGGGTTTTGCTCAGGCTATGTCCACGGTATTTAAAACGCGGGTGGTGCCAAGTCCAGGGGTGGCGATCTTTGGAGTGTCGGAGGATCCGGGGGTCCAGGGGGCGAGAGTGGCTGACGTCTTGGCCTTTGCCTCCCTGGTAGCCCGGAGACGGATAGTGCTGGCATGGAGGCATTTGAAGCCCCCAAAAGTGGAGACCTGGGTTAGCGACATGGCGTGGTTTCTCAGTCTTGAGAAAATCAAGTTCGCCCTGAGAGGGTCAATGTTAGGGTTCGTCCGGAGGTGGCAGCCGTTAGTCGATTTCTTCGGGAAAAACTGAACTGTCAGCAGAGGCAAAAATCTAAAGTGGGAGGGGGGGGGCGGAGTTGGGCTATTTTCTATTAAGGGAGTAGCGACTTATTTGGGATGGAAATGATGTATGTACCACGTTTATATTTGAATTTGCTTTCTTTTCCGTTATTATAAAATTACAAATACCTTAATAAATTTTTTTTTTTAAACCGGAATATGGTTAAGATGAGGGGGAGGGGTGGGGGGGGGCGGGAGGATAGATTTGAGGGGCCAAATCTAATTGTATTTGTGTCTGTTACCGCAGAACACGAACAGAGCTGGAACACAGCCAAGCATGGAGGCTCTTGGAGGCAAACTGACCTGGATTTAGCAGTTTTGCCAATCAAGGTAAGCCCAGAAACACCCCAGATATTGGGGCGTTTGATGTGTTGGGTAGGCTGGGTCGAGGTGAACTGGCTTGATACAGTGTAGAGAGAGACAGACCTCCAACACTTGATAAAATGCAACACGATTTTATTCAACATCCAAACTATTATACATGTTCAACTGTGGGTCGACACTATGCTGACTTGACTGGAGACCTGACACTAGCCTGACCAGACTAACTTAGCTACCACATGGTGTAGGCACTGGCTAGCTCACGGGCTCTGACTGTCTCAGAGGCTGGGTCCCGAGAGAGTGGGAAAACTGGTGCCCTCTGGCTTTATAGTGGTCGCGTCCTGTCTGGTGATTGGCTGCTCTGTTCTGTGTGCTTACTGGTCATCCTGTGTGTCAATCACTGTCTGTCTGCACTCCATTGTATACATCGATGTATATTATGACAGCGTTGACCATTTGGGCCTTTCAACTCCTCGAGCCTATCCCGCAGTCATATCACAGCTGAACTGTAAATTTACCCCACCTCGCCCCATGTCTCTCGCGCCTTCACCCAACCCAACACCGACCTGTTTTACCTCGGGTCTGAAAATTGCGATCGGCTACATTAGTGGGTTCCAGATTTCTCTTTTTTTTGTTTTGTTTATAAATTTTTTCCAATGAAGGCGCAATTTAGCGTGTTCAATCCACCTACCCTGCACATCTTTGGGTTGTGGGGGTGAGACCCACGTAGACACGGGGAGAATGTGCAAACTCCACACGGACAATGACCCAGAGCCGGGATCGAACCTGGGACCATGGCTGCCGTGAGGCAGCAGTGCTAACCCACTGTGCCACCGTGCTGCCCTAATTCCAGATTCTTACCGGCCTCCAGCTGTGGGGAAAGTGCTTTTCATAGAATTTACAGTGCAGAAGGAGGCCATTCGGCCCATTGAGTCAGCAGCGGCTCTTGGAAAGAGCACCCTACCCAAGGTCCACACTTCCACCCTATTCCCATAACCCAGTAACCCCACCCAACACTAAGGGCAATTTTGGACACTAAGGGCAATTTAGCCTGGCCAATCCACCTAACCTGCACATCTTTGGACTGTGGGAGGAAACCGGGGCACCCGGAGGAAACCCACGCAGACACGGGGAGGACGTGCAGACTCCGCACAGACAGCGACCCAAGCCGGGAATCGAACCCGGGACCCTGGAGCTGTGAAGCAATTGTGCTATCCACAATGCTACCGTGCTGCCCTTGACGCTTAGACGCTTTCCCTCCTAGCGGGCTCCGGGTTAATGATGAGAGGTGGTTTCCCCGCCAGCCCTGCTCCCGCCCATCCCATTCGGGGAAACCCGTTGCTCAGTATTTGACCCGTCGGGTCGCTTTAATCGTTGCCCGATCAGATTCCCCCATCAACCTGCCAAACTCAACAAACCAGGTTTACGTCACCTGGTCCAGTTGGGTTTGTGGTTAGTGGGGACTCCTGGGATGTTGGTGTTTGGGGAGTGTGTGTGTGGTGGTGTGGGGGGGGGGGGGGGGCGGCAGAGGGGGAAGAGAGGCCGGGCTTTGGTGCTTAATCTTCAGATGGGAGCTGCCCAGGTTTGTGTATGCCTGGGGTGGTACAGACATGCACAGTGACCCCAGCGGCTCCGCCTGAACCACACCCCTTTTGGCAACGCCTTCTCGCTGACGTTTGTGGGGTTGGGCGTGCTGCATTCCATTGTTCGGGAGGCCAGGTAGCCTCACCTGGAATTAAAGAAAGCTGCAGTCAAGAGTTTCGTTGTGTGCGCCCGGCGAGGAAAGCAGAGATTTACGGGGTGGCGAGCTGAAGGGGCGGAATTGAAAGCCGCCCGATTCAGTGGGACCGGAGCACGCAAGGAACAGTGGCGTTGTGCTTCAGCACAGGCGGCCATTTTTAACCCATCCTGCCTTTGATGGCTCTTTTACAGGAGCTGTCCAATTAGTCAGAGAAACGTAGAAAGTAGGTGCAGGAGGAGGCCATTCGGCCCCTCGAGCCTGCGCCACCATTCAATATGATCAAGGCTGATCATGCAAATTCAGTATCCCCACTCCCGCTTCCTCTCCATACCCTTTGATCCCTTTAGCCGCAAGGGCCACGTCCGGCTGCCTCTTGAATAGATCCAGCGACCCGGCCCCAGCAGCTTTCTGTGGGAG
The DNA here is from genome assembly GCF_047496885.1 of Scyliorhinus torazame. NCBI lineage: Eukaryota > Metazoa > Chordata > Chondrichthyes > Carcharhiniformes > Scyliorhinidae > Scyliorhinus > Scyliorhinus torazame. The sequence continues at coordinate 14,971,280 of NC_092731.1, read as the reverse complement.
AGAATTCCACAAGCTCACAACTCCCTGAGAGAAGAAGTTCTTCCTCATAAGACCATAAGACATGGGAGCAGAATTAGGCCACTCGGCCCATCGCTTCTGCTCCGCCATTCAATCATGGCTGATATTTTCTCATCCCCATTCTCCTGCCTTCTCCCCATAACCCCTGATCCCTTATTAATCAAGAACCTATCCATCTCTGTCTTGAAGACACTCAGTGATTTGGCCTCCACAGCCTTCTGCGGCAAAGAGTTCCACAGATTCACCACCCTCTGGCTGAAAAAATTCCTCCTCATCTCTGTTTTAAAGATCGTCCCTTTAGTCTGAGATTGTCTCCTCTGCTTCTAGTTTTTCCTACAAGTGGAAACATCCTCTCCACGCCCACTCTATCCAGGTCTCGCAGTATCCTGTAAGTTTCAATAAGATCCCCCCCTCATCCTTCTAAAGTCCAACGAGTACAGACCCAGAGTCCTCAACCGTTCCTCATACGACAAGCTCTTAATTCCAGGGATCATTCTTGTGAACCTCCTCTGGACCCTTTCCAAGGCCAGCACATCCTCCCTTAGATACGGGGCCCAAAACTGCTCACTGTACTCCAAATGGGGTCTGACCAGAGCCTCACATAGCCTCAGAAGTATATCCCTGGTCTTGTATTCTAGCCCTTATCTCAGTCCTGAAGGTCTTACCCCTTATTCTTAGGCTGTGACCCCTAGTTCTGGACATCCCCGACATCGGGAACATTCTTCCCCCATCTAGCCTGTCCAGTCCCATCGGGATGATATATGTCTCAAGGCAGCACGGCGGCGCAGTGGGTTAGCACTGCTGCCTCACGGCGCCGAGGTCCCAGGTTCGATCCCGGCCCCGGGTCACTGTCCGTGTGGAGTTTGCACATTCTCCCCGTGTCTGCGTGGGTTTCGCCCCCACAACCCAAAAGATGTGCAGGCTAGGTGGATTGGCCGCGCTAAATTGCCCCTTAATTGGGAAAAATGATTTGGGGACTCTAAATGTTTTTTTAAAAAGGATTTTATATGTTTCTATGAGATCCCCTCTCATTCTTCTAAACTCCAGTGAGTACAAGCCCAGTCGATCCAATCTTTCCTCATATGTCAGTCCTTCCATCCCAGGGATTAATCTGGTGAAGCTTTGCTGGGACTCCCGCAATAGCAAAAATGTCCTTCCTCAAACTAGGAGACCAGAACTGCGCACACTACCCAAGGTGTGGCCTGCAGTAAGTCACACCCCGCCCTCTCCTCGTCACCCTACAATTATTTTCCCCCTCCCAGTATTTATCCAGTTTATAGACTGCCACTTTATTATTTACTGCCACTTTCAAGCAGTGGACTTCAGATCGTAAAGGAACTCTGTCCAAGTAAACAGTCCCTCCTCTCCAATCCCCCAGCCAACAGCTTATTTTTGCTTGCTGATCCTCTTCCAAGAGGTGCCAGAACGGCTGATTAATAATAATCTTTATTGTCACAAGTAGGCTTACATTAACACTGCCATGAAGTTACTGTGACAATCCCCTCGTCGCCACATTCCGGCGCACGTTCGGGTACACAGAGGGAGAATTCAGAATGTCCAATTCACCCAACAAGCACGTCTTTCGGGACATGTGGGAGGAAACCGGAGCCCCCGGAGGAAACCCACGCAGACGCGGGGAGAACGTGCAGACTCCCCAGACAGTGGCCCAAGCCGGGAATCGAACCCGGGGCTGTGAAGCCACAGTGCTAACCACTGTGCTGCCCAACCCCGCCTTGCCCCTCATTAGGAAATAGCCGCAGTCTCCGTCTGCACAGGGCGGTAAGATTGTTGAGGTGTGCGGCCTACGTTCTTTACCGAGCCTCCGAGGAGAAATCAGGGAGAGGTTTTTAATTTTCAGAAGGCACTTGCATTCACCTAGCGCCTTTCATACCTCGCGAAGCCCCCAAATACTTAGAGTAGCCCATTATTTTTTTTCCCAATTAAGGGGCAATTTAGCGTGGCCAATCCACCTACCCTGCACATCTTAGGGTTGTGGGGATGAAACCCACGCAGACACGGGGAGAATGTGCAAACTCCACACGGACAGTGACCCGGGATCGAACCCGGGTCCTCAGCGCCGCAGCCCCAGTGCTAACCACTGTGCCGCATGCCGTCCTAGCCCCCCAATACCTTACCGCTGATGGGTGAAGTGCTTTCTCAGAGTAGTCGCTGTTGCAATGCAGAATTTCAGCAGCTGTGCACAGCAAGCTTCCATAGACACTAATGTGATAATGACCGGGTAACCTGCATTGAGACACAGTGTGATTCTGACACTGTAAACCTGTATTGAAGGAAGGGACAAGCTCTGGGAGAAGAGGGGCCTGATGTTGTAGCGAGGGAAGAGAGGTTGTGATGGGTGGGTGAGAGGGAGGTGAATTAATTTTGTTTGCTATTTCTCTCTCCCTCTTTTTCTCCAGACCGTAGGGGGGCGGAACAAGGCGTACGATTCGATTCAAATATACGGGACGCTCCCCAAGGGCGCCGTCCCGCCGCACTGGAGGCGCGAGCTCGCCCACCCGCAACAGAAGAGACTCCCGCTCTTTGGCTCCCCCCATTCCCCCTGGCCCACGCTGCCCTCCCCGACATTGCCTCGCACCAGCATCCCTCCAGGCAGCCCACGGGCCTCCCCCATCAAGGAACGCCGGAACGTCCTGCCCCTCTCGGTGCTGATCAGACCCACCATCGTCAACAGCTGGGGAAGGCCCTCCGAGCCCACCAGATTCCCTCCAGGACACCACCCCACCATGAGGAGGTATCCACAGCTCCAACGCACCCAAGAAGGTGAGGCTGGGCCCGTCTGTCTCCTCCTGCGCCCGTCTGTCTCCTCCTGCGCCCGCCTGTCTCCCCCTGCGCCCGCCTGTCTCCCCCTGCGCCCGCCTGTCTCCCCCTGCGCCCGCCTGTCTCCCCCTGCGCCCGCCTGTCTCCCCCTGCGCCCGCCTGTCTCCCCCCTGCGCCCGCCTGTCGCCCGCCTGTCGCCCGCCTGTCGCCCGCCTGTCGCCCCCTGCGCCCCGCCTGTCGCCCCCTGCGCCCGCCTGTCGCCCCCTGCGCCCGCCTGTCGCCCCCTGCGCCCGCCTGTCGCCCCCTGCGCCCGCCTGTCGCCCCCTGCGCCCGCCTGTCGCCCCCTGCGCCCGCCTGTCGCCCCCTGCGCCCGCCTGTCGCCCCCTGCGCCCGCCTGTCGCCCCCTGCGCCCGCCTGTCGCCCCCTGCGCCCGCCTGTCGCCCCCTGCGCCCGCCTGTCGCCCCCTGCGCCCGCCTGTCGCCCCCTGCGCCCGCCTGTCGCCCCCTGCGCCCGCCTGTCGCCCCCTGCGCCCGCCTGTCGCCCCCTGCGCCCGCCTGTCGCCCCCTGCGCCCGCCTGTCGCCCCCCTGCGCCCGCCTGTCGCCCCCTGCGCCCGCCTGTCGCCCCCTGCGCCCGCCTGTCGCCCCCCTGCGCCCGCCTGTCGCCCCCTGCGCCCGCCTGTCGCCCCCTGCGCCCGCCTGTCGCCCCCCTGCGCCCGCCTGTCGCCCCCTGCGCCCGCCTGTCGCCCCCTGCGCCCGCCTGTCGCCCCCTGCGCCCGCCTGTCGCCCCCTGTCGCCCGCCTGTCGCCCGCCTGTCGCCCCCTGCGCCCGCCTGTCGCCCCCTGCGCCCGCCTGTCGCCCCCTGCGCCCGCCTGTCGCCCCCTGCGCCCGCCTGTCGCCCCCTGCGCCCGCCTGTCGCCCCCTGCGCCCGCCTGTCGCCCCCTGCGCCCGCCTGTCGCCCCCTGCGCCCGCCTGTCGCCCCCTGCGCCCGCCTGTCGCCCCCTGCGCCCGCCTGTCGCCCCCTGCGCCCGCCTGTCGCCCCCTGCGCCCGCCTGTCGCCCCCTGCGCCCGCCTGTCGCCCCCTGCGCCCGCCTGTCGCCCCCTGCGCCCGCCTGTCGCCCCCTGCGCCCCCCTGTCGCCCCCTGCGCCCCCCTGTCGCCCCCTGCGCCCCCCTGTCGCCCCCCCTGTCGCCCCCCTGGCGCCCCCCCTGTCGCCCCCCTGTCGCCCCCCTGTCGCCCGCCTGCCGCCCCCCTGCCGCCCGCCTGGCGCCCGTCGCGCCCCGTCAGCAGATTTTTTTAAAGGGAAAAAGATTTTTCGTTTCTCTAGCGCCTGTCCCCACCGCTGTTGTCATGCCACCAGCTCATTTGCATAGAGAAAGATCCCACATGCGGCAACGTTAAAATGACCAATTACCCCCCCCCGCACACCCCACTTCTTTGAAATAGTGCAATGGGATCTTTTGCATCCAGCCAAGATGGTGAAAGACTGACCATCTGACAGTGCAGCACTCCCTCAGTACTGACCATCTGACAGTGCAGCACTCCCTCAGTACTGACCCTCTGACAGTGCAGCACTCCCTCAGTACTGACCCTCTGACAGTGCAGCACTCCCTCAGTACTGACCATCTGACAGTGCAGCACTCCCTCAGTACTGACCCTCTGACAGTGCAGCACTCCCTCAGTACTGACCATCTGACAGTGCAGCACTCCCTCAGTACTGACCCTCTGACAGTGCGGCACTCCCTCAGTACTGACCCTCTGACAGTGCAGCACTCCCTCAGTACTGACCCTCTGACAGTGCAGCACAACTTCAGTACTGACCCTCTGACAGTGCAGCGCTCCCTCAGTACTGACTCTCTGACAGTGCGGCACTCCCTCAGTACTGACCCTCTGGCAGTGCGGCACTCCCTCAGTACTGACCCTCTGACAGTGCGGCACTCCCCTCAGTACTGACCCTCTGACAGTGCGGCACTCCCTCAGTACTGACCCTCTGACAGTGCAGCACAACTTCAGTACTGACCCTCTGACAGTGCAGCGCTCCCTCAGTACTGACCCTCTGACAGTGCAGCACTCCCTCAGTACTGACTCTCTGACAGTGCGGCACTCCCTCAGTACTGACCCTCTGGCAGTGCGGCACTCCCTCAGTACTGACCCTCTGGCAGTGCGGCACTCCCTCAGTACTGACTCTCTGGCAGTGCAGCACTCCCTCAGTACTGACCCTCTGACAGTGCAGCACAACTTCAGTACTGACCCTCTGACAGTGCAGCGCTCCCTCAGTACTGACCCTCTGACAGTGCAGCACTCCCTCAGTACTGACTCTCTGACAGTGCGGCACTCCCTCAGTACTGACCCTCTGGCAGTGCGGCACTCCCTCAGTACTGACCCTCTGACAGTGCAGCACTCCCTCAGTACTGACCCTGTGACAGTGCGGCACTCCCTCAGTACTGACCCTCTGACAGTGCGGCACTCCCTCAGTACTGACCCTCTGACAGTGCAGCACTCCCTCAGTACTGACCCTCTGACAGTGCGGCACTCCCTCAGTACTGACCCTCTGACAGTGCGGCACTCCCTCAGTACTGACCCTCTGACAGTGCGGCACTCCCTCAGTACTGACCCTCTGACAGTGCGGCACTCCCTCAGTACTGACCCTCTGACAGTGCAGCACTCCCTCAGTACTGACCCTCTGACAGTGCGGCACTCCCTCAGTACTTACCATCTGACAGTGCAGCACTCCCTCAGTACTGACCCTCTGACAGTGCAGCACTCCCTCAGTACTGACCCTCTGACAGTGCAGCACTCCCTCAGTACTGACCCTCTGGCAGTGCGGCACTCCCTCAGTACTGACCCTCTGACAGTGCAGCAATCCCTCAGTACTGACCCTCTGGCAGTGCGGCACTCCCTCAGTACTGACCCTCTGACAGTGCAGCACTCCCTCAGTACTGACCCTCTGACAGTGCAGCACTCCCTCAGTACTGACCCTCTGACAGTGCGGCACTCCCTCAGTACTGACCCTCTGACAATGCAGCACTCCCTCAGTACTGACCCTCTGACAGTGCAGCACTCCCTCAGTACTGACCCTCTGACAGCGCAGCACTCCCTCAGTACTGACCCTCTGACAGTGCAGCACTGTCTCAGTACTGATCCTCTGGCAGTGTAGCACTCCCTCAGTACTGACCCTCTGGCAGTGTAGCGCTCCCTCAGTACTGACCCTCTGACAGTGCAGCACTGTCTCAGTACTGACCCTCTGACAGTGCAGCACTGTCTCAGTACTGACCCTCTGACAGTGCCGCACTCCCTCAGTACTGACCCTCTGGCAGTGTAGCACTCCCTCAGTACTGACCCTCTGACAGTGCAGCACTCCCTCAGTACTGACCCTCTGACAGTGCAGCACTCCCTCAGTACTGGCCCTCTGACAGTGCAGCACTCCCTCAGTACTGACCCTCTGACAGTGCAGCACTCCCTCAGTACTGACCCTCTGACAGTGCAGCACTCCCTCAGTACTGACCCTCTGACAGTGCAGCACTCCCTCAGTACTGACCCTCTGACAGTGCAGCACTCCCTCAGTACTGACCCTCTGACAGTGCAGCACTCCCTCAGTACTGACCCTCTGACAGTGCAGCACTCCCTCAGTACTGACCCTCTGACAGTGCAGCTCTCCCTCAGTACTGACCCTCTGAACCACCCAAAGTGTCTCGAGGCCACCAAAACGCTTTTGTCGTCACTGTTCCCACGGGGGGGGGAATCCTGCTCCCGCGGACGGCAATGAGCTGAATCACCTGGCCGTCCGTTTTCAGCGGGGTGAGGAGACGGTGCAATCTTTGTCAGGGCGTCCTGTTCACTTGGGAACTCCCCTCTCCTGACCAAGCATTGTGTGACCTGCCTGAACATCTCCTGATGTTGCCCGGTAACAGATCCCATTTGTTAACTCTCCTCTGAAGCGCTTTGGGAGGCTTGACCCTGTTCAAGGTGCTATATAAATGCAAGTTCCTGTTCCTGTCTCGCAGCCCTTGACAGTGCTGCACCCCACATGGGAGGGGGGGGAGAGAGGTTCGAACCCCACGTTCCCCTGCCCGGGTGTAGAGCGGACACATGAGGGTTTCAGCCCGGGTGTGGGCTTCAGGTGAGAACTCCACCTTGGGGGCATTGTGCTGCCGTGCCGTCAGGGTGGGGGCTGTGCTGCAAATGCTCTGTTCGTACACACCCCTCCGTCCAGAAAGCTCCCAGCTGGACAGTGTGCGCGCAGCTGCCTCCGATCAGTGACGCCCCAGTAGCTGAATAGCCTGCTTAGACTCGCTGTTTGCGACTCGGGTGTGAATGACCGCTTGGGTGAGTTAGCGGGAGAATCTGACACTGCCGCCTCACGGCACCGGGGAACCAGGTTTGATTCCCCGCTGGGTCACTGTCTGCGGAGTCTGCACGTTCTCCCCGTGTCTGCCTGGGTTTCCTCCGGGTGCTCTGGTTTCCTCCCACAGTCCAAAGACGTGCAGGTTAGGTGGGGATGTGGGGAGAGGGTGGGGAGGTGGGCCTGGGTAGGGTGAGAGGGCCGGTGCCGATACGCTGGGCTGAATGGCCTCCTCGCGCACTGCAGGGATTCTGCGATGGGGGACGCGGCGAGGAAAGCAGAGAAACATTCGAGATCATGATCGGTGTGGGTTGCCGATTTTACTGTTTTTAGTTTGTGATTAAATTTTTGCTCCCTCTGTTTCAGTCAGCAGGAAGGCCCCCGACTTCTCCTCTCCTGCTCCAGACAACAGGCTTTCCTTCTTCCGCTGGGTGAAGTGGAGTCTGAAATCGTCAGCATCCTGCAGGCGAGCGGCACAGCAGACCCGGAGAGTGTCCCGCGCCCCCCTCAGCCCCACCCGCCTCCAGCCCGTCTCCCTGCCGGACACCGAGTCCATTCGCGACATGGAGGAGCTGCTGGAGATTCGAGCCGCTATCCCGCGCGCGCTGAAGAAGCGCACCTCGATCGACCTGCCGCCCACGCAGCTGGGCCCCATGCAGAAACGGGCCAACATGTACCAGGAGCTGACCAAAACTCTTCAGCCGCAACAGCCAGAGACGACAGCTGGAGCGCAGCGAGGGCGCCGTCTCCCCTGCCCCCCTGGCGGCACCGTCTCCGACCTCGCCCGCCTCTAATCCGGACCTCCAGGAGACGCTTCCTTCCCCGGTCCTGGAGTCCCCAACTTCGTCACCCACTTACTCTGTAAGTTCACTTGCAGCTGCCCCCCCCCCGCTTTACTCTGTATCTAACCCAATGCAGTACCTGTCCTGGGAGTGTTTGATAGGGACAGTGTAGAGGGAGCTTTACTCTGTATCTAACCCAATGCAGTACCTGTCCTGGGAGTGTTTGATGGGGACAGTGTAGAGGGAGCTTTAGTCTGTGTCTAACCCCGTGGTGTTGCTGTCCTGGGAGTGTTTGATGGGGACAGTGTAGAGGGAGCTTTACTCTGTATCTAACCCCGTGCTGTACCTGTCCTGGGAGTGTTTGATGAGGACAGTGTAGAGGGAGCTTTAATCTGTATCTAACCCTGTGCTGTACCTGTCCTGGGAGTGTTTGATGGGGACAGTGTAGAAGGAGCTTTACTCTGTATCTAACCCCGTGCTGTACCTGTCCTGGGAGTGTTTGATGGGGACAGTGTAGAGGGAGCTTTACTCTGTATCTAACCCCGTGCTGTACCTGTCCTGGGGGTGTTTGATGGGGACAGTGTAGAGGGAGCTTTACTCTGTATCTAACTCCGTGCTGTACCTGTCCTGGGAGTGTTTGATGGGGACAGTGTAGAGGGAACTTTACTCTGTATCTAACCCCGTGCTGTACCTGTCCTGGGAGTGTTTGATTGGGACAGTGTAGAGGGAGCTTTACTCTGTATCTAACCCCGTGCTGTACCTGTCCTGGGAGTGTTTGATTGGGACAGTGTAGAGGGAGCTTTACTCTGTATCTAACCCCGTGCTGTACCTGTCCTGGGAGTGTTTGATGGGGACAGTGTAGAGGGAGCTTTACTCTGTATCTAACCCCGTGCTGTACCTGTCCTGGGTGTGTTTGATGGGGACAGTGTAGAGGGAGCTTTACTCTGTATCTAACCCCGTGCTGTACCTGTCCTGGGAGTGTTTGATGGGGACAGTGTAGAGGGAGCTTTACTCTGTATCTAACCCCGTGCTGTACCTGTCCTGGGAGTGTTTGATGGGGACAGTGTAGAGGGAACTTTAGTCTGTATCTAACACCGTGCTGTACCTGTCCTGGGAGTGTTTGATGGGGACAGTGTAGAGGGAACTTTACTCTGTATCTAACCCCGTGCTGTACCTGTCCTGGGAGTGTTTGATGGGGACAGTGTAGAGGGAACTTTACTCTGTATCTAACCCCGTGCTGTACCTGTCCTGGGAGTGTTTGATGGGGACAGTGTCGAGGGAAGTTTTGATGTGTTTTTTGATCCTTAACCCCGTGTGTGCCGGCGCCCCGGCGGTGCCTCGCGGACCAGTTGGATTTGTGCTGACGTGTTTTTCTCTCTGGACCTCTCTAGGTGAGGCGCTCGATCCTGAAGCAGGCTGACTGGTCCGGGCCGAGCAGGAACACCAGAGCATGGTTGAACCCGTTGGTGGTTTTACTGGACGCTGCGCTGCTTGGGGAGCTGGACGTCGTGAAGCGTGTGGTGTACGAGGTAACTAGTGGCCATTGTTCTGTGACCCTGGGCTTTGTTCCCCCCCCCCACCCCCCCCCCAAACCCGAGGAGAATTTCTGAAGAGGAGGTGGTGTGTGATGATTAATTGTACAAAATATTGGCGGCACGGTGGCACAGTGGTTAGCACTGCTGCCTCACACCGCCAAGGTCCCAGGTTCGATCCCGGCTCTGGGTCACTCACTGTCCGTGTGGAGTTTGCACATTCTCCCCGTGTCTGCGTGGGTTTCACCCCCACAACCCAAAGATGTGCAGGGTAGGTGGATTGGCCGCGCTAAATTGCCCCTTAATTGGAAAAATGAATTGGGGACTCAAAAGTTATGGGGGAAAAATTGTACAAAATATTTAAACTCCAGGACTCCGAGTCGGGTGGCCCAACAGCGACCCCTTCTGGCTCTTTGGATAACTGCAGCAGTTTGCAGAAAGTGTTCTCCCGCCCCCCCCCTCGCTGCAGTTACCTCGGGCGCCTGGCAGGGGCCGCTGCCGAGCTGTAAAAGCTCCCAGTCGGCCGGAATGTTTATCGTGGGCCCTTTGATTCTTTCACAGGGAGAGGGATGGAAATCTGGAACTCTCCACGAGCCGGGGTGCGGGACGTTGTAATTAAACTATTTCTGCGCCGATCGGTGGTTTTTTTTTTGCCGGGTAAGGGTATTTGAGGGTTGCGGAGCTAAAACAGGCGGATGGATCCACGCGGGAAAATGTTTTTTTAATCAATGAAGCGAGTGGTTCGGGTCTGGACTGCGCGATCCGAGAGTGTGGGGGAGGCGAATTCATTCCCGAGGCTTGATTACCTCGAGGGAAAAACCTCCTCCGGGGAAGAGCGGGAATAGCCCAGTTGCTCCTGCCGAGAGCTCGCCCAGGCGCGAGGGGAGAAGTGGCCTCCTGCGCTGTTGCGATGCTCTGGATGGGGAGGGGGGCGATTAAACCCTCCTTCCACTGGAGGGCGCCCTGTAGGAGCCTCAGCCGCCCTCCCCCCCCCCCTGCTGGCTGGTTTGGGGAATGCGGGCCAGGCTTCACCAATGGGTGTCGGGAACGGGGTTGGGAGTGCCTGCAGCGAGGGTGGAGATCGGCTGACGCCGTAGCTTGAAGGGTGGATTGAGGTCTGTTTTGCTGACCACCCCCCGCCCCCCCCCCCCGCCCCAACTCTTTAACGTCTGCTCTTAACGTCCTCCCTGTGTCTCCTTCCAGATGGACAACCCAAGCCAAGCCAACGAGGAAGGCATCACGGGGCTCCACAACGCGGTGTGCGGCGGCCATTACGACGTTGTTGAGTTCCTGGTCAACTTCGGCGTCAACATCAACGCGCCTGACAGCTACGGATGGTCAGTTTACCCAATGGCTTCCGCGCCAGACCAGGGAACGTAACCTGCATTTGTATAGCGCCGTAAAACACCCCAAGGCGCTTCACCGTCGTGTTGCCCAATAGTATTTGACGCCCAGCCCCCGAAGGGGGTTTTGGGAGACGGGGGGACCTAAAGCTGGGTCAAGGAGGTGGGTTTTGGGGAACGTTTTATCGGGAGGGAAACGGGATGGAGGGGCTCAAGAGCTCGGGGTCCAGGCAGCCGAAGGCACAAACACCAGTGGTGGGCGATTAGAATCCAGGGTTGTGCGAGCAGCCAGAAATGGGGGAGCGCAGAAGACTCCCAGTTTGACCCTCGGCCTGTCGCGAGATCTTTGTTCTCTTTGGAAGCTGTGATTGGGCCCCAGCTTTCCCACGGTGTGTGTGTGTGTGTGTGTGGGGGGGGGGGTCAGTCAGGACCCCCGCCCCGGCTCGTTAACCACCAGTGCCCACCAGAACGTGTCTGTGCGTGTGTGGATGTTGGAAGCTGCTTAACTGTGATGCCTCCCGCAGTCCATCGTCCAGCCAACGCTCAATGATCTGACTCGCGCAGGGTGGATGCCCAGTTGGGCCTCCAGCAAGCGGGGTGGTGGTGGAGAGGGAGCAGGAGGGGGTTAGGAGGAGGGGAAGAGCGAGTGAGGGGCTTGAACTGTTGGAGATCAGGAGTCGGCGATGAGTTGGTTTAATCTATTTCCCTGTGTCCAGGACCCCGCTGCACTGTGCTGCCTCCTGTAACGATTTGCCCATCTGCACCATCCTGGTAAAGAAAGGAGCCGCCATCTTCCTAACCACCCTGAGTGACGGAGCGACCGCCGCAGAGAAATGTGACCGTTACTTGGACGATTACGAGGAATGTGCACGATTTCTCTTCAGTGAGTACAAATCCCAGACGGCCAGACCGAACCCCCTCCCCCCAGCTCTCTATCTCCCCCGCTCCGGCTCTCTATTTCCCCCCTCACTCTCCCCCCCTCCTCCGGCTCACTCTCCCCCCCTCCCCCGGCTCTCTATCCCCGCCCCCAGCTCTCTCTCCCCCCCCCGGCTCTCTCTCTCTACCCCCCCCCGGCTCTCTCTTCCCCCCCCCCCCCCCCCGGCTCTCTCTTCCCCCCCCCCCCCCCCGGCTCTCTCTTCCCCCCCCCCCCTGCTCTCTCTCTCCCCCCCCCCCCCCCCGGCTCTCTCTCCCCCCCCCCCCCCCCCGGCTCTCTCCCTCCCCCCCGGCTCTCTCTCTCCCCCCCCCCCCCCTCCCGGCTCTCTCTCTCCCCCCCCGGCTCACTCTCTCCCCCCCCCCGGCTCTCTCTCTCCCCCCCCCCCCCCCCCCGGCTCTCTCTCTCCCCCCCCCCCCCCCCCCCGGCTCTCTCTCCTCCCCCCCCCCCCCCCCCCCGGCTCTCTCTCCCCCCCGGCTCTCTCTCCCCCCCGGCTCTCTCTCCCCCCCGGCTCTCTCTCCCCCCCGGCTCTCTCTCCCCCCCGGCTCTCTCTCCCCCCCGGCTCTCTCTCCCCCCCGGCTCTCTCTCCCCCCCGGCTCTCTCTCCCCCCCGGCACTCTCTCCCCCCCGGCACTCTCTCCCCCCCGCTCTCTCTCCCCCCCCCGGCTCTCTCTCCCCCCCCCCCCCCCCCGGCTCTCTCTCCCCCCCCCCCCGGCTCTCTCTCCCCCCCCCCCGGCACTCTCTCCCCCCCCCCCCCCGGCACTCTCTCTCCCCCCCCCCCCCGGCACTCTCTTCCCCCCCCCCCCCCCCGGCACTCTCTCCCCCCCCCCCCCCCCCCGGCACTCCCCCCCCCCCCCCCCCCCCCCCGGCACTCTCCCCCCCCCCCCCCCCGGCACTCTTTCTCCCCCCCCCCCCCCCCCCGGCACTCCCCCCCCCGCACTCTCTCCCCCCCCCCCCCCCCCGGCTCTCTCTCTCCCCCCCCCCCCCGGCTCTCTCTCTCCCCCCCCCCGGCTCTCTCTCCTTCCCCCCCCCCCCCCCCCCCCCCGGCTCTCTCTCCCCCCCGGCTCTCTCTCCCCCCCGGCTCTCTCTCCCCCCCGGCTCTCTCTCCCCCCCGGCTCTCTCTCCCCCCCGGCTCTCTCTCCCCCCCGGCTCTCTCTCCCCCCCGGCTCTCTCTCCCCCCCGGCTCTCTCTCCCCCCCGGCTCTCTCTCCCCCCCGGCTCTCTCTCCCCCCCGGCTCTCTCTCCCCCCCGGCTCTCTCTCCCCCCCGGCTCTCTCTCCCCCCCGGCTCTCTCTCCCCCCCGGCTCTCTCTCCCCCCCGGCTCTCTCTCCCCCCCCGGCTCTCTCTCCCCCCGGCTCTCTCTCCCCCCCGGCTCTCTCTCCCCCCCGGCACTCTCTCCCCCCCGGCTCTCTCTCCCCCCCGGCTCTCTCTTTCCCCCCCCCCCCGGCTCTCTCTCCCCCCCCCCCCGGCTCTCTCTCCCCCCCCCCCCGGCACTCTCTCCCCCCCCCCCCCCCCCCCCCCGGCACTCTCTCTCCCCCCCCCCCCCCGGCACTCTCTCTCCCCCCCCCCCCCCCCGGCACTCTCTTCCCCCCCCCCCCCCCCGGCACTCTCTCCCCCCCCCCCCCCCGGCACCCCCCCCCCCCCCCCCGGCACTCTTTCTCCCCCCCCCCCCCCCCCGGCACTCCCCCCCCCGCACTCTCCCCCCCCCCCCCCGGGCACTCTCCTCCCCCCCCCCCCCCGGCACACGGCACACTCTCTCTCTCTTCCCCCCCCCCCCCCCCCCCGGCACTCTCTCCCCCCCCCCCCCCCCCCCGGCACTCTTTCCCCCCCCCCCCCCCCCCCGGTACTCTCTCCCCCCCCCCCCGGTACTCTCTCCCCCCCCCCCCCCCCCCGGCACTCTCTATCTCTCTCCTCGCTCTCTCTATCTCCTCGCTCTCTCTCTCTCTCTCTCTCTCCTCGCTCTCTCTCTCCCCCCCGCGCGCTCTCTCTCTCCCCGCGCTCTCTCTCTCCCCGCGCTCTCTCTCTCTCTCCCCGCGCTCTCTCTCTCTCCCCCCGCGCTCTCTCTCTCTCCCCCCGCGCTCTCTCTCTCTCCCCCCGCGCTCTCTCTCTCTCCCCCCGCGCTCTCTCTCTCTCCCCCCGCGCTCTCTCTCTCTCCCCCCGCGCTCTCTCTCTCTCCCCCCGCGCTCTCTCTCTCTCTCCCCGCGCTCTCTCTCTCTCCCCCGCGCTCTCTCTCTCTCCCCCGCGCTCTCTCTCTCTCCCCCCGCGCTCTCTCTCTCTCCCCCCGCGCTCTCTCTCTCTCCCCCCCGCGCTCTCTCTCTCTCCCCCCGCGCTCTCTCTCTCTCCCCCGCGCTCTCTCTCTCTCCCCCCCGCGCTCTCTCTCTCTCCCCCCGCGCTCTCTCTCTCTCCCCCCGCGCTCTGTCTCTCTCCCCCCGCGCTCTCTCTCTCTCCCCCCGCGCTCTCTCTCTCTCCCCCCGCGCTCTCTCTCTCTCCCCCCGCGCTCTCTCTCTCTCCCCCCGCGCTCTCTCTCTCTCCCCCCGCGCTCTCTCTCTCTCCCCCCGCGCTCTCTCTCTCTCCCCCGCGCTCTCTCTCTCTCCCCCCGCACTCTCTCTCTCTCCCCCCGCGCTCTCTCTCTCTCCCCCCGCGCTCTCTCTCTCTCCCCCCGCGCTCTCTCTCTCTCCCCCCGCGCTCTCTCTCTCTCCCCCCGCGCTCTCTCTCTCTCCCCCCGCGCTCTCTCTCTCTCCCCCCGCGCTCTCTCTCTCTCCCCCCCGCGCTCTCTCTCTCTCCCCCCGCGCTCTCTCTCTCTCCCCCCGCGCTCTCTCTCTCCCCCCCCGCGCTCTCTCTCTCCCCCCCGCGCTCTCTCTCTCCCCCCCCGCGCTCTCTCTCTCCCCCCCGCGCTCTCTCTCTCTCCCCCCGCGCTCTCTCTCTCTCCCCCCGCGCTCTCTCTCTCTCCCCCCGCGCTCTCTCTCTCCCCCCGCGCTCTCTCTCTCTCCCCCCGCGCTCTCTCTCTCTCCCCCCGCGCTCTCTCTCTCTCCCCCCGCGCTCTCTCTCTCTCCCCCCGCGCTCTCTCTCTCCCTCCCCCCGTTCTCTCTCTCCCTCCCCCCGTTCTCTCTCTCCCCCGCTCTCTCTCTCTCTCTCCCCTCCCGCTCTCTCTCTCTCTCTCCCCTCCCGCGCTCTCTCTCTCTCCCCTCCGCGCTCTCTCTCTCTCCCCCCGCGCTCTCTCTCTCTCCCCCCGCGCTCTCTCTCTCTCCCCCCGCGCTCTCTCTCTCTCCCCCGCGCTCTCTCTCTCTCCCCCCCTCCTCTCTCTCCCCCCGCGCTCTCTCTCTCTCCCCCCGCGCTCTCTCTCTCTCCCCCCGCGCTCTCTCTCTCTCCCCCCGCGCTCTCTCTCTCTCCCCCCGCGCTCTCTCTCTCTCCCCGCCTCTCTCTCTCCCCCGCGCTCTCTCTCTCTCCCCCCGCGCTCTCTCTCTCTCCCCCCGCGCTCTCTCTCTCTCCCCCGCGCTCTCTCTCTCCCCCCGCGCTCTCTCTCTCCCCCCGCGCTCTCTCCCCCCGCGCTCTCTCTCTCTCCCCCGCGCTCTCTCTCTCTCCCCCCGCGCTCTCTCTCTCTCCCCCCGCGCTCTCTCTCTCTCCCCCCGCGCTCTCTCTCTCTCCCCCGCGCTCTCTCTCTCTCCCCCGCGCTCTCTCTCTCTCCTCCCCCCGTTCTCTCTCTCCCCCGCTCTCTCTCTCTCTCTCCCCTCCCGCTCTCTCTCTCTCTCTCCCCTCCCGCTCTCTCTCTCTCTCTCTCCCCTCCCGCTCTCTCTCTCTCTCTCCCCTCCCGCTCTCTCTCTCTCTCTCCTCCCGCTCTCTCTCTCTCTCTCTCTCTCTCTCTCTCTCTCTCCTCCCGCTCTCTCTATCTCCCCCCGCTCTCTCTTTCTCTCCTCCCGCTCTCTCTTTCTTTCTCTCCTCCCTCTCTCTCCCCTCCCGCTCTCTCTCTCTCTCTCTCTCTCTCTCCTCCCGCTCACTCTCCCCCCGCTCTCTCTCTCTCCCCCCGCTCTCTCTCTCTCCCCCCGCTCTCTCTCTCTCCCCCCGCTCTCTCTCTCTCCCCCCGCTCTCTCTCTCTCCCCCCGCTCTCTCTCTCTCCCCCCGCTCTCTCTCTCTCCCCCCGCTCTCTCTCTCTCCCCCCGCTCTCTCTCTCCCCCCTCTCTCTCTCTCCCCCCGCTCTCTCTCTCTCCCCCCGCTCTCTCTCTCTCCCCCCGCTCTCTCTCTCTCCCCCCGCTCTCTCTCTCTCCCCCCCGCTCTCTCTCTCTCCCCCCGCTCTCTCTCTCTCTCCCCCCGCTCTCTCTCTCTCTCCCCCCGCTCTCTCTCTCTCTCCCCCCGCTCTCTCTCTCTCTCCCCCCGCTCTCTCTCTCTCTCCCCCCGCTCTCTCTCTCTCTCCCCCGCTCTCTCTGTCTCTCCTCCCGCTCTCTCTCTCTCGCCCGCTCTCTCTCTCTCCCCCCGCTCTCTCTCCCCCCGCTCTCTCTGTCTCTCCTCCCGCTCTCTCTCTCTCCTCCCGCTCTCTCTCTCTCGCCCCGCTCTCTCTTTCCCGCCCACGCCCCCCACGTCACCGCATATCACCCTTTCACCCCCTCTTTATTTCTTTCTCCCCTCCGAGGTGCCGAGCAGCAGGCGGGGACGATGAACAGCGCTGTTGTGTACGCGCTCTGGGGCTACGAGGCGGAGAACAGCGATGAGCTCTCCTTCCGCGAGGGCGACACCATCACTATCCTGCGGCGAGGGGACAAGGAGGAGCCCAGCTGGTGGTGGTCCTCGCTCTTTGGCAGGGAGGGCTTTGTCCCCTACAACCTCCTCGGGGTGAGTGCTTACTTCCATTATCTTGCTACCCGCCCCTTCTCAGCACTGCCGCCTCTCTCTGGGGTCCTGGACCACTCCTCGCGTGAGGTTAGACAGTGACGATAGGCAACATGGCATGGGGGGGACATAGGAGCAGAATTAGGCCACTCGGCCCATCGAGTCTGCTCCGCCATTCAATCATGGCTGATATTTTTCTCATCCCCATTCTCCAGCCTTCTCCCCATAACCCCTGATCCCCTTATTAATCAAGAACCTATCCATCTCTGTCTTAAAGACACTCAGTGAATTGGCCTCCACAGCCTTCTGCGGCCCAATCTGCCTCCTCGGGTGGATGGTAGAATAAAGATTCCAAGGCCCCTGTTTCACAGGGGAGTTCCCCCTCCGCGTCCCGGCTAATATTTATCTTGCCCACAGCAAAATCCCACAAATAACAAACGGAGAGTCTGGCTCGGTGGAGTGTTAACTATTCCTTTCCCATTGTCGCTGACAGACCTGCTGAGATTCCCCCAGCATTTTCTGTTTTTATGGGCGGCATGGCGGCACAGTGGTTAGCACAGTTGCTTCACAGCGCCAGGGTCCCGGGTTCGATTCCCGGCTTGGGTCACTGTCTGTGCGGAGTCTGCACGTTCCCCCCGTGTCTGCGTGGGTTTCCTCCGGGTGCTCCGGTTTCCTCCCACAAGTCCCGAAAGACGTGCTTGTTGGGTGAATTGGACATTCTGAATTCTCCCTCTGTGTACCCGAACAGGCGCCGGAGTGTGGCGACAAGGGGATTTTCACCGTAACTTCATTGCAGTGTTAATGTAAGCCCACTTGTGACACTAATAAAGATTATTATTAGCGTGGCCAATCCACCTACCCTGCACAACTTTGGGTTGTGGGGGTGAGACCCACGCAGACACGGGATGTGCAAACTCCACACGGACAGTGACCCGGGGCCGGGATCGAATCCAGGTCCTCAGCACCGTGAGGCAGCAGTGCTAACCACTGTGCCACCGGGATGCCCCATAAAAACCGAAAATGCTGAGGAAATCTCAGCGTGTCTGTCAGCGGCAGAGGAGCGAGAAAGGAATGGTTAACGCTCCATTGAGCTGGATTCTCCGTTTGCGATTTTTGGGACCTTGCTGTGTGCGTGCAGCTGCCATGTTCCCTGCATCACACCAGCAACACCCTTCACTGCGCAGACGGCCAGAGGTTGTAAAAGGCGCAATGCGAAGGCACATCTTTTCTCACAGTCGTTTTGTTTAAACCCTGCTGTTTGTTTTTCAGTTGTTCCCACGAGTAAGGCCTGCGTTGTAGGAGGGAGACCCATGCTCTCCGTGTACAGTCTGCTCCCCGATCCCTCAGCTAGCGGCGGTGATGGTGGGGAGGGGAGGACCCAGGCCCCCTCGAGCCACGCAGCCTGGACTGCCCGACTGCCACCCGCCCGGGTCACCCTCGATGCCCGGTTGCCGCTGGAACCCGAGCGGCCAGTCCGACCCAGGTTGCCCTTTCTCCAGACCTGCCGCTCTGCGTGACCAAGTCGTCCAGGAACAGGAATGGGGGGGCCGTCCCGCCCCCGTCGAGCCTGTCGCAGTCCCGGCGGGCGCTGCAACAACTGGCCCCCCTCTGGAAGGCGGCAGCCTCGTGGTGAGACCGTTTGCGGGGGGGGGGCGTCCGATTGGGACCCAGTCGACCGATTGCTGTCTCATTCCGCACGCGAGTCTCTGATACCCCCTCAGAAGCAGCCGATCGCTCGCACTGCCCGTCAGCTCCTTCATTGCGAACAAGCGACCCTCTGATGCAAGACGATGAACTTTAAAAACCTTTCCCCTGTTGTGAATAAGCTGATATCGAAGTGGAATCATGATCTGACCACCCTCGGGAGGGGGGGAACCCCTTCACATCCAGATTTTCTGTCTCCGTTCCGCTTACTGAATGTACAGCTGGTGACCCGAGTGGGTGCCCACCTTCAGCCGTGTTTTTAAACCTTGTAATGATTTGTACGGTTAATAAAATAATATTCGCGGAGCCATTGGAGCTCAGTTTGTTTTCTGCCTTTGATCCAATCCAGTTTTGAGAGAGTGGAGGGGCAAGAATGGATCTTCAATCGCGAGAGAGATCCCCGGTTGCTCGAGTCTTTTCCCAAGAAATACCCCCCCCCCCCCCACAACCCTTGCACCCTCAATCTGCTGAGCGCTACAAGTATTCGATCATCCAGCCTCCACCGCTCGACAACAAAGAATTCCAAAAACAACCCTCTGAGAGAAGAAATTCCTCCTCACGGATTCGTCGACGTTTACAGCACAGAAGGAGGCCATTCGGCCCATTGCGTCCATGCTGGCCAACACTGATCTGACTGCACTAATCCCATTTTCCAGCCCGTGGCCCAGAACCCTGGAATTCACGGCAGCGCGAGTGAATACCTAAACACTTCTTTTTTCTTAATATAAATTGAGAGTACCCAATTCATTTTTTTCCCAATTAAGGGGAATTTTAGCGTGACCAATCCACCTACCCTGCACATCTTTGGGTCTTGGGGGCGAAACCCACGCAGACACGGGGAGAATACAACAAAGTACAGCACAGGAACAGGCCCTTCGGCCCTCCAAGCCCGTGCCGACCATGCTGCCCGTCTAAACTAAAATCTTCTACACTTCCTGGGTCCGTATCCCTCTATTCCCATCCTATTCATGTATTTGTCAAGATGCCCTTTAAACGTCACTATCGTCCCTGCTTCCACCACCTCCTCCGGTAGCGAGTTCCAGGCACCCACTACCCTCTGCGTGAAAAACTCACCTCGTACATCTACTCTAAACCTTGCCCCTCGCACCTTAAACCTATGCCCCCGAATTGACCCCTCTACCCTGGGGAAAAGCCTCTGACTATCCACTCTGTCTATGCCCCTCATAATTTTGTAGATCTCTTATCAGGTCGCCCCTCAACCTCCGTCGTTCCAGTGAGAACAATCCGAGTTTATTCAACCTCTCCTCATAGCTAATGCCCTCCATACCAGGCAACATCCTGGCAAATCTCTTCTGCACCCTCTCTAAAGCCTCATGTGCAAAGCCAAACACTTCTTAAATATTTTGGGGGTCTCTGCCTCCACCACCCTTTCAGGCAGCGAGTTCCAGACTCCCACCACCCTCTGGGGGAAAATGTTTCTCAACTCCCCCCTTGGCCTTCAACGTCTTGCCTTAAATCTATGGCCCTCTGGTTATTGACCCCCTCTACTAAAAGGAAAGTTGCCATCCTCTCCACCCTATCTGTGCCCCTCTTATTCACCTCTAACAGGTCCCCTCAACCTTCGCTGCTACAAGGTTATGGGCCAGGGTTTTAAAGAACCCCAAAGTGTATCATGGAGTTCACCTGACCCACAACCTTTAATAGATTGTGGTATGGGGAGCACACGGCCCACTCTACAGGTGTGGGACAGCAGAAATGGAAAAGTATTTTTTAAAGCAAAACAATGTTTATTCTACGAACTCATGTTAAGCTTTTTAAAACATAGTGAACATCTTAGCAACCATCAATTCAAATACAACCCCCAAAGAACACAACACTAAATAATCCTTTAAACTTTCCTTTTAACATCCATAAGACTTAAAACAACTTTTACCAGAAGCACATCAGGTTAAAGTCACTACTGTTATTAGTTTTAAATCACCAGGATCGATTTACAGTCTTTAGATTACAGAGAGAGATTCATACACCTTCTGGCTGTGACTGCAGCTATCCAGCTCTGAAAACGAAACTAAGGGTGTGTCAGTTTGTTTTCTGCCTTTGATCCAATCCAGTTTTGAGAGAGTGGAGGGGCAAGAATGGATCTTCAATCGCGAGAGAGATCCCCGGTTGCTCGAGTCTTTTCCCAAGAAATACCCCCCCCCCCCCGCCACAACCCTTGCACCATAAAACGACACACCCTGCAGCAAACAGCCTAAAACGAAAGTAAAAAGCTGACAGCCCAGCTCCACCCACTCTCTGACATCACTGCAGTAATAAACACCCATTTCTTAAAGGTACTCTCACGACAGATATTTATATACACACCCATTTATAAACATCCATTTCTTAAAGGTACTCTCACTACAGATACTTATATACACACTCATTTATAAACACCCATTTCTTAAAGGTACTCTCACATGACACCAGCCTATCCAATCTCTCCTCAGAGCCTCAGCCCAGACTGCATCCTGGAGAATCTCTCTGCATCCTCTCCAGTGTGATCACATCCTGCAATGTGTCAACTCTCCCAGCCCCACACAGAATTTTAATCAAATGTATCCTACGCTGTTTCTCGCTGACACTAAGGCCCAGCTCAAAGTTGCCCTTTCCTTCATTGGCGTTTGGACAGCAACATCATAATGTGGCGGATTTACAACTTGGAACTCGAGCAGGTCTCGTCTGAAACACTGTCTGAAACTTTACTCTGTATCTAACCCGGTGCTGTACCTGTCCTGGGAGTGTTTGATGGGGACAGTGTAGATGGAGCTTTACTCTGTATCTAACCCCGTGCTGTACCTGTCCTGGGAGTGTTTGATGGGGACAGTGTAGAGGGAGCTTTACTCTGTATTTAACCCCGTGCTGTACCTGTCCTGGGAGTGTTTAATGGGGACAGTGTAGAGGGAGCTTTACTTTGTATCTAACCCCGTGCTGTACCTGTCCTGGGAGTGTTTAATGGGGACAGTGTAGAGGGAGCTTTACTCTGTATCTAACCCCGTGCTGTACCTGTCCTGGGAGTGTTTAATGGGGACAGTGTAGAGGAAGCTTTACTCTGTATCTAACCCCGTGCTGTACCTGTCTTGGGAGTGTTTAATGGGGACAGTGTCGAGGGAGCTTTACTCTGTATCTAACCCCGTGCTGTACCTGTCCTGGGAGTGTTTGATGGGGACAGTGTAGAGGGAGCTTTACTCTGTATCTAACCCCGTGCTGTACCTGCCCTGGATGTGTTTGATGGGGACAGTGTCGAGGGAGCTTTACTCTGTATCTAACCCCGTGCTGTACCTGTCCTGGGAGTGTTTGATGGGGACAGTGTAGAGGGAGCTTTACTCTGTATCTAGTCCCGTGCTGTACCTGTCCTGGGAGTGTTTAATGGGGACAGTGTAGAGGGAGCTTTACTCTGTATCTAATCCCGTGCTGTACCTGTCCTGGGAGTGTTTGATGGGGACAGTGTAGATGGAGCTTTACTCTGTATCTAACCCCGTGCTGTACCTGTCCTGGGAGTGTTTAATGGGGACAGTGTAGAGGAAGCTTTACTCTGTATCTAACCCCGTGCTGTACCTGTCTTGGGAGTGTTTAATGGGGACAGTGTCGAGGGAGCTTTACTCTGTATCTAACCCCGTGCTGTACCTGTCCTGGGAGTGTTTGATGGGGACAGTGTAGAGGGAGCTTTACTCTGTATCTAACCCCGTGCTGTACCTGCCCTGGATGTGTTTGATGGGGACAGTGTCGAGGGAGCTTTACTCTGTATCTAACCCCGTGCTGTACCTGTCCTGGGAGTGTTTGATGGGGACAGTGTGGAGGGAGCTTTACTCTGTGTCTAACCCCGTGCTGTACCTGTCCTGGGAGTGTTTGATGGGGACAGTGTAGGGGGGTTTACTCTGTCTCTAACCCCGTGCTGTACCTGTCCTGGGAGTGTTTGATGGGGGCAGTGTAGAGGGAGCTTTACTCTGTATCTAACCCCGTGCTGTACCTGTCCTGGGAGTGTTTGATGGGGACAGTGTCGAGGGAGCTTTACTCTGTATCTAACCCCATGCTGTACGTGTCCTGGGAGTGTTTGATGGGGACAGTGTAGAGGGAGCTTTACTCTGTAT